>NC_142944.1:8785681-8815681 GCF_046866305.1 Octopus bimaculoides
AGTTATCGCCAAGCCAACATGGCAGTCCCAAAATTAGGACGAAAGCTGCCGTGAATTAGCTCCAAGAAGCCATCGCCTCTAGCTAGCTATGTGACACACGAAACCTGTGTCCTTTATAACCTTCGAACAGGGGAGGTCAGCAGTGTCCCCCTGCTGGTTTGGCATCTGCAGACTAGACTAGTTTCAGGGTGTTGCCCCTTGTCAATGCAGAGTAGCCAAGCCTTAGCCAGGCGGCGCTGCTGACTATCTGCTCGAAGGTTATTTATCTAATTTCAGTGGAATCTATCCACTGGTTTTCAGAAATAGAGTTATTAATATTTCTAAGTCTCTCTAAAGGAGACTACGGCAGCGGTACTGGAAATTAATAGTTATCGCCAAGCCAACATGGCAGTCCCAAAATTAGGACGAAAGCTGCCGTGAATTAGCTCCAAGAAGCCATCGCCTCTAGCTAGCTATGTGACACACGAAACCTGTGTCCTTTATAACCTTCGAACAGGGGAGGTCAGCAGTGTCCCCCTGCTGGTTTGGCATCTGCAGACTAGACTAGTTTCAGGGTGTTGCCCCTTGTCAATGCAGAGTAGCCAAGCCTTAGCCAGGCGGCGCTGCTGACTATCTGCTCGAAGGTTATTTATCTAATTTCAGTGGAATCTATCCACTGGTTTTCAGAAATAGAGTTATTAATATTTCTAAGTCTCTCTAAAGGAGACTACGGCAGCGGTACTGGAAATTAATAGTTATCGCCAAGCCAACATGGCAGTCCCAAAATTAGGACGAAAGCTGCCGTGAATTAGCTCCAAGAAGCCATCGCCTCTAGCTAGCTATGTGACACACGAAACCTGTGTCCTTTATAACCTTCGAACAGGGGAGGTCAGCAGTGTCCCCCTGCTGGTTTGGCATCTGCAGACTAGACTAGTTTCAGGGTGTTGCCCCTTGTCAATGCAGAGTAGCCAAGCCTTAGCCAGGCGGCGCTGCTGACTATCTGCTCGAAGGTTATTTATCTAATTTCAGTGGAATCTATCCACTGGTTTTCAGAAATAGAGTTATTAATATTTCTAAGTCTCTCTAAAGGAGACTACGGCAGCGGTACTGGAAATTAATAGTTATCGCCAAGCCAACATGGCAATATTAATAACTCTATTTCTGAAAACCAGTGGATAGATTCCACTGAAATTAGATAAATAACCTTCGAGCAGATAGTCAGCAGCGCCGCCTGGCTAAGGCTTGGCTACTCTGCATTGACAAGGGGCAACACCCTGAAACTAGTCTAGTCTGCAGATGCCAAACCAGCAGGGGGACACTGCTGACCTCCCCTGTTCGAAGGTTATAAAGGACACAGGTTTCGTGTGTCACATAGCTAGCTAGAGGCGATGGCTTCTTGGAGCTAATTCACGGCAGCTTTCGTCCTAATTTTGGGACTGCCATGTTGGCTTGGCGATAACTATTAATTTCCAGTACCGCTGCCGTAGTCTCCTTTAGAGAGACTTAGAAATATTAATAACTCTATTTCTGAAAACCAGTGGATAGATTCCACTGAAATTAGATAAATAACCTTCGAGCAGATAGTCAGCAGCGCCGCCTGGCTAAGGCTTGGCTACTCTGCATTGACAAGGGGCAACACCCTGAAACTAGTCTAGTCTGCAGATGCCAAACCAGCAGGGGGACACTGCTGACCTCCCCTGTTCGAAGGTTATAAAGGACACAGGTTTCGTGTGTCACATAGCTAGCTAGAGGCGATGGCTTCTTGGAGCTAATTCACGGCAGCTTTCGTCCTAATTTTGGGACTGCCATGTTGGCTTGGCGATAACTATTAATTTCCAGTACCGCTGCCGTAGTCTCCTTTAGAGAGACTTAGAAATATTAATAACTCTATTTCTGAAAACCAGTGGATAGATTCCACTGAAATTAGATAAATAACCTTCGAGCAGATAGTCAGCAGCGCCGCCTGGCTAAGGCTTGGCTACTCTGCATTGACAAGGGGCAACACCCTGAAACTAGTCTAGTCTGCAGATGCCAAACCAGCAGGGGGACACTGCTGACCTCCCCTGTTCGAAGGTTATAAAGGACACAGGTTTCGTGTGTCACATAGCTAGCTAGAGGCGATGGCTTCTTGGAGCTAATTCACGGCAGCTTTCGTCCTAATTTTGGGACTGCCATGTTGGCTTGGCGATAACTATTAATTTCCAGTACCGCTGCCGTAGTCTCCTTTAGAGAGACTTAGAAATATTAATAACTCTATTTCTGAAAACCAGTGGATAGATTCCACTGAAATTAGATAAATAACCTTCGAGCAGATAGTCAGCAGCGCCGCCTGGCTAAGGCTTGGCTACTCTGCATTGACAAGGGGCAACACCCTGAAACTAGTCTAGTCTGCAGATGCCAAACCAGCAGGGGGACACTGCTGACCTCCCCTGTTCGAAGGTTATAAAGGACACAGGTTTCGTGTGTCACATAGCTAGCTAGAGGCGATGGCTTCTTGGAGCTAATTCACGGCAGCTTTCGTCCTAATTTTGGGACTGCCATGTTGGCTTGGCGATAACTATTAATTTCCAGTACCGCTGCCGTAGTCTCCTTTAGAGAGACTTAGAAATATTAATAACTCTATTTCTGAAAACCAGTGGATAGATTCCACTGAAATTAGATAAATAACCTTCGAGCAGATAGTCAGCAGCGCCGCCTGGCTAAGGCTTGGCTACTCTGCATTGACAAGGGGCAACACCCTGAAACTAGTCTAGTCTGCAGATGCCAAACCAGCAGGGGGACACTGCTGACCTCCCCTGTTCGAAGGTTATAAAGGACACAGGTTTCGTGTGTCACATAGCTAGCTAGAGGCGATGGCTTCTTGGAGCTAATTCACGGCAGCTTTCGTCCTAATTTTGGGACTGCCATGTTGGCTTGGCGATAACTATTAATTTCCAGTACCGCTGCCGTAGTCTCCTTTAGAGAGACTTAGAAATATTAATAACTCTATTTCTGAAAACCAGTGGATAGATTCCACTGAAATTAGATAAATAACCTTCGAGCAGATAGTCAGCAGCGCCGCCTGGCTAAGGCTTGGCTACTCTGCATTGACAAGGGGCAACACCCTGAAACTAGTCTAGTCTGCAGATGCCAAACCAGCAGGGGGACACTGCTGACCTCCCCTGTTCGAAGGTTATAAAGGACACAGGTTTCGTGTGTCACATAGCTAGCTAGAGGCGATGGCTTCTTGGAGCTAATTCACGGCAGCTTTCGTCCTAATTTTGGGACTGCCATGTTGGCTTGGCGATAACTATTAATTTCCAGTACCGCTGCCGTAGTCTCCTTTAGAGAGACTTAGAAATATTAATAACTCTATTTCTGAAAACCAGTGGATAGATTCCACTGAAATTAGATAAATAACCTTCGAGCAGATAGTCAGCAGCGCCGCCTGGCTAAGGCTTGGCTACTCTGCATTGACAAGGGGCAACACCCTGAAACTAGTCTAGTCTGCAGATGCCAAACCAGCAGGGGGACACTGCTGACCTCCCCTGTTCGAAGGTTATAAAGGACACAGGTTTCGTGTGTCACATAGCTAGCTAGAGGCGATGGCTTCTTGGAGCTAATTCACGGCAGCTTTCGTCCTAATTTTGGGACTGCCATGTTGGCTTGGCGATAACTATATATATATATATATATATATATATATATATATATATATATATAGATGTATATATGTATATATATATAGATGTATATATGTATATATATATATATATATATATATATATATATATATATATATATATATATATATATATATATATATATATAGGTCTCTACTCCCTGGAGCGCAGGCGGGAGAGATATGTAATAATATACATATGGAAAATACTGGAAGGACTGGTGCCAAACTTTGGTATCAAGTACTACAGGAATGCCCGCACGGGTCGCCACTGCATGGTGCCAAAGGTACCGTCCACTGCATCTCACATAAGAACGAGATACTGCAGCAGCCTCGGTTTCAGAGGACCTCAGCTCTTCAATGCCCTGCCAAAACATTTGAGAGACATGCAAGACATGGATGCGGAGGTCTTCAAGACAAAACTTGACGCTTTCCTCTCCACGATACCAGACGAACCAATGGCTCGTAATGAGACGCAGTTTAGGGCAGCTGTGTCAAATTCTCTTATACACCAGTGGCGCTGAATTGCTTCGAGTTCTGCTGTCCGCTTAACACTGTGTGGTGACCACAACTGAGAGCAATAGTCTAGGCGGCTCAGAACAAATGTCTTCCATAGAATCAACATGACTTGCATGTGCAAGTTGTTTGCAAGACACATATAAGACCTTGTGTTAGGTAGCCACTGACAAACCGGAAAGACGGTTAGGCATCTTGGAAAGACAAGAGGACTGCTCGGAAAGACGAGCGGACAATAGGAAAGACTATCGATACCAGGAAAGACTGGCGAAGGCTGCGGACTTATAATCCTCGTCTTTGTATTAGTTGTAACAGAAACAAATAAGAATGACAGCCCCATGATTGACCGAGAGGGGGGAGTCGAGAATCAATCAAACCCAGTTGACACGGAAACGACCTTGAATTTGAATACGGCTATTCATTCGAACAGCGAACGAAGTGCGAACAACTTTGGATGCAAGCTGTGCTGTAGAATCTTTGCAACTGAAAGAGGCTTGAAGATACATCAGGGAAAGACTTGTGGGAAGAAGACAGAGTAGTGTAGATTATCTGATCATAAAACACGTGGCAAATTTACGCCCGGACGCAAACCACAGCGGATCGATAAATGCTACAGCAAAGACTTCTTCCCGTCAGGAAACTACAAGTCATGAGTCTGGTGCATCAGATAGTACTCGGAGGAGACCGAGAATTTTGTGGCCTGCTGCTAATGAGAAAGAGAAATATAAAGAGTTTGAAAACAAGATATGTCAAGCTCTTTATAAAATGACAGGCTCTACAGTGGAGAAACTGGGAAAATTAACATGCTCAATTTACGATACAGGGAAGGAATTGTTTGGAGTGAAAGAGAACATCCGATTAGAGAAAGGAAAGTGTAGACCAAACAGGAGGATCAGGAAAATGAAACAGTTGAGGAAGGAAAAGACCAGCCTAAGAAAGCGGTGGAAATGTGCTGCAGAAGAGGACAAACCTGGCCTCACGCTGCTGTATGATGATTTGAAAAGGAAATGTCGTTATGTGCAACGACATATCCGCCGATATGAGCGTCGAAAGGAGAGTAAAAGGACTCGGGGACAGTTTCTGAAGGACCCGTACGGGTTTACTAAGAAGCTGTTCACTGAACCGAAGAGCGGTTCTTTATCGTGCACGAAAGAGGAACTGGACGTTCATGTCAAAGAAACATACAGCGATCCGCACCGTAACCAGCCACTGCCACCTTTACATGGGCTAAATCATCTCTCAGAACCTGATATCGAATTCCAAATTGGGGACATCACGAAGAGAGAGGTGAATGATTTCGTAAGAAAAGCGAGAGCAAAGAGTGCCCCAGGAGGTGATGGCGTCTCATATAAAGTCTATAAATATTGCAATCGTCTGCGAAAGAAGCTCTTTGTCCTACACCGACAACTGTGGCGCGAAGAGACTCTAGTAGAAGACTGGTGAAAGGCAGAAGGCATATACCTGCGGAAAGAGGCCAATGCAAAGACTTTAAAACAGTTTAGGCCGATATCCTTATTGAATGTGGAATGCAAGATCTTTATGGGAATTCTTTCCAGGAGAACAGTAACATATTTACAAAATAACGGGTATGTTAATGAGTCTGTTCAAAAGGCTGGAATCCCCGAGATCCCTGGATGCGTTGAACATTGTTTTTCGATTTGGAAAGCGATCCAGGATGCCAAGCAGAAAAAGAGAAGTTTGAACGTGATATGGCTTGACCTAGCTAATGCATATGGCTCAGTGCCACACAAATTATTGATAAAAGCCATGGACCACTTCCACATTCCAGACAAAGTGATCAAAATAATGAGGATGTACTATGACAGTTTCGAAATGAGGTTTACAGCTGGAGATTTTACAACAGATTGGCACCGATTGGAGATTGGTATTGCTGCTGGCTGTACGATATCTGTCACGTGGTTTATCTTAGTCATGGAGTTGATTTTGAAAGCGGTGGACTTTTCGGTACAAATCGCCCATGTACAATCGCCTAAGAAAGCCTTCATGGATGACGTGACACTTCTAGCTACAGATAAACAAGTCATGCAGAATGCCCTCTTGAGACTAGACGAACTTGTGAGGTGGTCTAGGATGCGGTTTAGAGCAAAAAAGTCGCGTAGTCTGACATTTGTTAAGGGAGTGCAAAAAGAATTCAAGTTTCGAATAGCTGAAGAAAGCATTCCAACAGTCAAAGAAGAACCCGTCAAGAGCTTGGGGCGTGTATACGCTGGAACATTGTCAGATAGAAGTCGCGGAATGGAAATCATGAAACAAGCCGAAGCTGGATTATCAGCGATTGATAACTCGAAGTTACCAGGTAACTATAAAATTTGGTGCTTGCAGTTCGGTTTGTTCCCGCGACTTTTGTGGCCACTTTTAATATACGAGGTAGCCTTGTCACGAGTTCAAATCATTGAACAAAACTGTAATGTGTTCATTAGAAAGTGGCTAGGCCTACCTCGGATGTTGAACAGTTCAGCTCTTTATCGTAAAAGAGGTTCGTTGCAGTTACCACTAGCATCAATAGTCGAAATATACAAACTAGGGAAGTTACGGACAGTGATGATGCTGAGAGAATCGAAGGATACGGAAATCAGGCAGAACCCACCAGAGGTGAAAACAGCAAGGAAGTGGAAAGCAGAAGCAGAGGCTGATGTCATCTTGTCTTCTCTTATACACAGAGATATGGTGGGTGCAACACAGAACCATCGGAGAGGACTTGGTTTTGGCGTAAATCAGTTCAAACCGTTTGCAGATATGATGCGGAGCGAACGCAGATCTGTTGTTAGCAACAGCGTCAAAACAAGAGAAGCAGAGAGAAGAGAGCTTCATTTGATCCGATGTAGTCAACAAGGACAGATGAAGAGATAGGAAGAACATGTTGTTGAGAGGAAGATACGTTGGGATGAAATATGGAAGTGGACGACATCTCGGCTAAGTTTTCTGATTCGTTCATCCTATGATGTTTTGCCGTCACCTAGGAATCTCGTAAGATGGAACGTCTCAGAGAATGATATATGCAAATGCGGAAAGGTCGGAACACTGAAACATATTCTTTCCAACTGTTCCTTAGCATTGAATAGATATACATGGAGACACAACCTGGTCTTGAAGGTTATCTTCAATGCTATGAGGAACCAAATTCATCTCAAAAACACTGAGAAAAAACCGTTGAAAGAACCATCTAAAGATTTTATTACCTTCGTGCGCTCAGGTCAGCGGATCCGTTTCAAGAAAAAGAACAAGAAACTTCCTGTGAGAAATGAAAAGTGGAACGACTATTGGGAAGTGACTGCAGATTTGCCTGGGTGCCAGGCATTCTTTCCCATCCCAGTTATGGAAAATCCTGACATTTTAATGTGGTGTGAAAGAAGAAAAGTTGTAAATCTAGTTGAGTTAACGGTTCCTCATGAAGATAATATGGACACCGCGCGGGCTCGAAAGATGGACCGTTATGAAAACCTCCTCGAGAAATGTGAAGACGCAGGCTGGAAAGCGGAGCATTTTGCAATCGAAGTCGGATGTAGAGGATTTGTAGGAAACAGTGTGAAACGACTGCTGTTATCGTTAGGCCTAACTCATCGGAAGGTAAATACCACCATTTCCGATATCCAAACTACAGTGGAGAAGGCTAGCCACTAGATTTGGTTAAAAAGAGACGATGAGCGATGGCTAGAGAAATATTGAGCTTTGTTTAATAACCAGTTAATCTAGCAAGCGGGACCTCATATCATTGAGGGGGGCCGGTGCGCATTGATGCCGTCGAGAGGTAGACCCCGAAACGGCGCGCATTCTCTCCTGATGACCCCATACACTTGCTGGCTTCCGGTATGCGGAATTCTTGACTGGTAGCACTTGCATGTGCAAGTTGTTTGCAAGACACACATATATATATATAATAGATGTATATATATATATATATATATATATATATATATATATATATATATATATATATATATATATATATATATATATATATATATAGATATATATATATATAGATAAGACACATATATATATATATAATAGATGTATATATATATATATATATATATATATATATATATATATATATATATATATATAATAGGCGTAGGAGTGACTGTGTGGTAAGTAGCTTGCTTACCAACCACATGGTTCCGGGTTCAGTCCCACTGCGTGGCACCTTGGGCAAGTGTCTTCTACTATAGCCTCGGGCCGACTAAAGCCTTGTGAGTGGATTTGGTAGACGGAAACTGAAAGAAACCCGTCGTCCGCCAACTTAGAGATACCTCATTATACCGCTCTCTGCCCTCTGACCCCACGCCCAGCTACCAACAGACTGTGTCCTCCACTATCCATGACCTCATCCTCTCCTCCCGTCTCCCCGCCACCGCCTCCAACCTTATTGTTCGCACCCCACGCACCCCCACCATTTACTTCCTCCCCAAGATCCATAAACCGAACAACCCTGGCCGCCCCATCGTTTCCGCCTGCAACTGCCCCACCGAGCTTATCTCAAAATACCTAGACCGTGTCCTCGCCCCCTAGTGGCTTCTCTCCCTTCCCACATTCATGACACTAACCACGCGCTTCGTCTATTCAACTCTTTCTCCTTCCCTCCCGGCCCTTCTAAGCTTCTCTTCACTCTAGACATTCAGAACCTCTATACGGTGATCCCCCACGACGAGGGGCTTCGTGCCCTTAAGTATTTCCTAGACCAACGCCCCAACCCACAACCCGATACCTCCACACTCATTCGTCTGGCCGAACTTGTCCTATCTCTTAACTACTTCTCGTTCACGGGGGATATCTACCAGTAGATCTCGGGAGTGGCCATGGGGACGAGAATGGGCCCCAACTACGCGAACCTGTTCGTTGGTTATGTTGAGGCCCAAATATTCTCAAGTTTCACTGGTCCTACTTCCGAACTATACGGTCGTTATATCGACGACTGTATCGGTACCACCTCACTCTCCGGCGAACATCTTGACTCGTTCCTCTCTTTCGTTCAATCCTTCCATCCTGCACTCCACTTCTCCTGTACTATCTCTGACACCTCTGTCCCCTTTCTCGACATTTCGGTCAGCATCCTTCAATCCACTCTTAGCACCTCCATCCACTACAAACACACAGACTCACACTCCTATCTCAACTTCTCCTCCTCCCACCCTAAACACACAAAACTTTCCATCCCCTATTCCCAATTCCTCCGTCTACGCAGACTTTGTAGTGACAGCCATGACTTTGAGACTCAGTCTCAACTCATGGCTCGCCACTTTAGCCTTCGTGGATATCCACCCACCACCATCCACACCGCCTTTGCCAGAGCACGTTCTGTGGACCGTGCATCTGCTCTCTCCCCCCGAACCCGCCCTGCCGTTTCCCGCCTCCCTTTTCCCCTCACCTACCATCCCACCACCCTACCCTTCCAACGCACCATTCTCTGAGCTTTCCGGCGCCTCCAGTCCGACCCTTCCACCTCCCACATCTTCCCTAATCGACCCCTCCCCTCCTTCAAACGAGCCCATAACCTACGAGACCTCTTGGTTCACAGCTTCTTCCCCAACCCAACCTCCCAACCTGGCTCGTTCCCTTGCTCCTGCCCACGCTGCCGCACTTGCCCTTACCTCTCCAACACCACCCTCCTCACCAGCACCCATCACCGACCCTATCGCATCACCGACCCTATCGCATCACCGACCCTATCGCATCACCGACTCCTTCACCTGCACTCCTACCAGCATTATCTATTGTATCTCCTGCTCTCTCTGTCATTCTCTGTACATCGGACAAACGGGGCGCAGCCTGGCCGACCGATTCGCGGAACACCTCCGAGACATCAACGTTGGCAATGACATCCCGGTGTCACGCCATTTCCGTTCTGCCGGTCACTCCTTGCAGCAACACCTGTCCGTGCTTGGATTGTCCATGCACAGGGGCCATCCGGACTCCTGTTTGCGCCGTGAACAGGGATTAATCTTCTCTCTTCGCTCCTAAGCCCCATATGGGCTCAACTCCCCTCCCCTCTTCATCTAACCCCCTCCCCTGCCTCTCTCCCCCACCCTCCCTCCTACCACCCATCTCTCCCCTCTCCAAACCACCCATCTCTCCCCTCTCCAAACCACCCACCACCCCTTCCTGCTCCGACTCTTACTTCTCTGTACGTCTCTTCACCTCTCTTCACTCCTACCTCTCTTCACTCCTACTTATCTTCACTCCTACTTCTCTTCACTCCTACTTCTCTTCACTCCTACCTCTCTTCACTCCTACTTCTCTTCACTCCTACTTCTCTTCAATCCTACTTCTCTTCACTCCTACTTCTCTTCACTCCTACTTCTCTTCACTCCTACTTCTCTTCACTGCCACTTCTCTTCACCCCTACTCTTTCTCTCCTCTCTCTTACTCTCTTACTCTCTTACTCTCTCTCACTCTCTCTCACTCTCTTCTCTCTTACTCTCCCCTCTCTCACTCTTACTCTTTCACTCTTACTCTCTTTCTCTCACTCTTTTCTCTCTTACACTCTCTCTTTCTCTCTCTCTCACTCTCACTCTCTTCTCTCTCACTCTCTTTCTCTTCCTCTCTTTCTCCCTCCTCCCATACCCACCTTCCCCCTCTCTTATAACCACCTTCCCCTTCCCCCTTCATCGTCAACCCTCCCTCATAAGCTCATCCCATCCCACCCCACCCCAACACACTCCTACTCTACCTTCCCACTCCACCTCATCCAATTCCTTACACCCACCCCTACCCACATACCCCTACCTCTACCCCACCCTCAGCCTAACCCACACTCCACCCATGCCTTCCCCACCTCCCAACACCCTCACATCACACCACGCACACACTACAACTGACCAACTCCTTCCTCCCCTCCCCATTTTCATACATGCATACGTCAAGATCACCAGCATTCTTTCTCTCTCTCTCACACACACACACACAGCTGCTTGTCTTCGATCACCGTTCTTTCTCCCCCTTTGTTATCTCCCCCTTTTCTTAGCTCTCCTGTGTAAACTTTCTAACTTCCGGTCAACAGAAGGCATGACAGTAGTCATGATAGATCGTTGACCAGAGACCATTCAATTTTTTTCCTCCGTGTTTTTCTCCTTGTTTTCTCCTTATTTCTTTCTGTTGAAGAGCGTAGCTCGAAACGTTAAAGACTTTCCGTATTCCCGAGCGTCATACTAATACATCCTTTTGTTGTTTACACCACCTGTCCTCGTCTGTTGTTGTTTTTTTCGTACATTCTCCCATTATATATATATATATGTATGTATGTGTATGTGTGCTTGTGTGTCTGTGTTTGTCCCCCCAACATCGCTCGACAACCGATGCTGGCGTGTTTACGTTCCCGTAACCTAGCGGTTCGGCAAAAAGGACCGATAGAATAAGTACTAGGCTTCCAAAGGATAAGTCCTGGGGTCGAGTTGCTCGACTAAAGGCGGTGCTCCAGCATGGCCACAGTCAAAATGACTGAAACAAGTAAAAGAGTAAAAGATATATATATATATATATATATATATATATATATATATATATATATATATATATATATATATATATATATATATATATATATATACACCCACATACATGCATACATACACGCATATATACATACACATACATACGTGCATATATACATACATACCTACACGCATACATACATACATACATACATACATACATACATACATGCACACACACATACATACATACATGTACACTTACATACATACAAACATACATACACACAAACATACATACATGCATACATACACACATACATATATGCATACATACACACATACATACATACAGGACCTGCACAAATGATTTTTTTATTGTGCTCAAATGTATGTTCTGTAAATTAGTTCATTCCATCATTCCATCAAATCGATGTTGTCTGAACCGGTGCACACAGGTGTTCCATATACCAGTTGTTGAAGTGATCACAGACCAATGTGAGCCGAAGTGCTTTGTTCAAGAACACAATGCACCATATGATCTCGGAATTGAAATCACAATCTAAGGATCGTGAGTGCAACACCCTAACCACTAAGCCATGCGCTTTCAACAACAACTACAATAACTAGACTGCCCGTGACCCGTTGGGTCACCAGGGCAGATTGAACTTGTTAGTAAGGGAGTTTCATTTCGTGTTTTTTTCCTTTTCCATATTATCTCACATTCTTCCAACGAATGTGACTCTCAAATCACGCGTAAGTCGCTCCTTTCGCCATAAAGGGAAAGATTTGGCTGCTATTTCTTGCACGCCCTACTACCACGTAACACGTACTTCGGGTTCTTTATTGCAAATAGCTGTTAAGTGCTGGCATGGCGTGCTAGAAATAGTAGCCAAATCTTTGAAGGTGAGAAACATTAAATGCATTTAAAAGAAACCTATGTAAAAACAAAAAAAAAACTATTTCACATCGAAGTTACGAACGGGTCTTTTACGAAATATTTACGACATTTTTAAAGTCATTTTCGCTTCAAAATATTTTGCCTATCATAATGTATCTAATGGAAAGATTAGAATTTCTTTACTTTCTGGGTGAAGTTATTTTCGGGTTATTTTCCATTATCCACTGTTTTGGGCAGTTATACCCAAAACCCCCGAATATCTCAATAACTATTTGTCCGATTTACGCGAAATTTTTATTCCGTTTCTATTCACATTTCAGGGGTGCTTTACTTTCAAAATATTTTCCATTATGCGTCAGTTTGGCTGTGTAACATTGCAAGCAAGCAAGATTGAACTTCACTTTTAATAGTATATGGATAATAATGATTTCTTTTCTTTGTCATCAGGGTGAAGGATGAGGAGTCAATACAAAGACAGACATAAAGTGTGGGGTTTTACCTATAATGCAAAAAAAATGTCCTTTCTAATAAAGGTACAATGCCTGAAATTTGGACGACAGAATTATATCGACTACACTGTTTCACTGGTACTTAAATTATCATCCACAACAGGACTAAAAGCAAAGCTCACCTTGCGGAATTTGAACTCAGAAGGTAATGATAGACGAAAAACCGCTAACCATTTTGCCCAGTGTGCTAACGATTCTGTCTGATCACCGACTTCTTAATAATAATAATAATAATAATAATAATAATAATAATAATAATAATAATAATAATAATAATAATAATAATAGTAATAATAATTATAATAGTAATAGTAATTATTAGTAGTAGTAGTAATAATAATAATAATAATAATAATAATAATAATAATAATAATAATAATAATAATAATCCTTTCTGCTGTAGGCGCAAGGCCTGAAAATTTGGGGGAGTGGACCAGTCAAATACAACGACCCCAGTGTTCCACTGGTACTTAATTTATCGGTCTCGAAAGGATGAAAGGCAAAGTCGATCTTGCGTTTGTGATGTTTGTAGTGGTTTCAGGGCAGAAAGACTTTAAACGAGTCACAAACCCACATGTGTGACATCTTGGTCTTCTATCCTCTACTGACAAATGAAGTACTAATCGGGAGATTGATTAGATCGGGCAGCAAATTGCCCGTGGCCTTTTCCCTGGCTGCAGTTTAGAGCAATATACCCAGTCTGCCTACTCTGGTAGAAAACGGGTCCGAGCTTCGTCTCTGCACAGTCCATTGCGGTCCCTGGCACTTGAAGCACCGCCTCATAAACGGTCGCTGTCGCTCCACAGCAGTTTTCTTTTCCTCGTTCTTTATTGTTTGTTGCATTACGTCGTAGTCTTCTGCAGCTGTCACCACCACTGCCTTCCGCTTGGTGTTTTGTGTCGACATGCGTGCTTCAGCGATGAGCGTTCTCATCGCCATTTTCTCGTTGCCTGGTGGTTGTTACCATCGCACCGATGTAGCCGGGAAAGCCGTTTACGAAGACATGTCGTGTTGCCTTCTCTAGGCCCTCTCCGGTAAGACCGGATAGCATAGCCAGTCTCCAAATCTCTGCGGCATACGCATCGACCTGTTCTCTTATCTACCTGACAGTTCCCAGCTTAGTAAACGTTCTGAAATCGACTGTGCGGAAGGAGAGGTGACAAAGTATGGCTTCTTTAGTACATCGGAAACCCACATGTGTGACAGCTTGGCCTTCAATCCTCTACTGACAAATGAAGTACTAATCGGGAGATGGATTAGATCGGGAAGCTGGTCGATATAGGCTTGTTGACATTGTAAGGTCAGTTCCATATTTATTCCCGACCGGTTTTGATTAGGTATTTTCTTGACCTCCAACATTGTCACATCGCCTTCTAAACCTGCCAGGACCACCGCCACAAACCAAGTGATGGATATTTCTGACGGCACGTTCAACATCCTAAACTTAGCAAGGCGTTGGCCGCGATAGGTAGGGTTAGGGTTAGGGTCAGTTTTCATTCCTCAAAGTGGTCGCTCAATGACACCTGACTTCTTCTTCGGTCTTAAATCTCACCTCAATAGTTTAAAATTTCTTTCATCGGGTGATGTGGCTCTTCTGTTCAAACGGCTCAAACACGTACCAAGGCATTTTTGGTATTTAGCTCTCAGAAGCATTTTCAACCCGGCGTGATTTAACTCCGATGCAGCGGTATGTGCCCTTACATCATAAGATTCTCGTTCACCTCGGATGGAGGGTTTAGGGCTACCCTTCTCCCATTCCTTTCAACAATTATCCTGGACATTTTCAGATCTTCTACATTGGAAATCTTCCAAATTTCTCGTAGCAATCGCAAAGGAAAACTTCACTGTAGCGCAAGTGGTTGTGGTGGCGGGGGCCGTGATGACATTCGCGTTTCTAAGTTTCACTTTGTTAATATCGTCATCGTTGTTGTTGATATAGTTGTTGCTGTTGGTGTTGTTGTTATTTGCCACTTCTGCTAGTGCTGCTGCTGCTGCTGTTGTTGTCGTCATAATCACCTAATCTATTGACGTTGCTTAAAGACGAAACTGTTTTCGCCTCGGTGACGTCATCATGTGTGTTCCACGCTCCGCCTTCATTCTGTCTTTTCTCCGACAAAGAACGCGTCGTTGTGGAACATTATGATGACTTCTTTATCAGCCATCTTTAAATAAATAACAAAAGTGGCAAAGAATTTGCTTTTTTCGCAAGTTGTTACAAATCAATATTTCTTTATGCACACCTCCTGCAAAACAAGAGGTGTTTCTAAACAAAATACAATCGGCGCAGTCCGGACAATGTCCAGAATACGGTGGTAACAATAAAAGTGAAAACACACAGGGCCTTAGAATGCCGAAAAGTTTATAAAACACTATTACAACTTAAAGAGCGTCAAGTAACCGTAACTTCACATCATGTGGTCAACTATAGCTATAGTAGCATTTATGGCGATTATCATTGGAATTTTTACATGGGAAATAATAATACCAAAATTCTTTAAGATGCTTCGAGGACGAGGAAGAATAAACGTGGGGAGGCAATATAACTAAAGTACAACTGTTGGGTTCTCATCCTGGTTATCTGTTTGAAAGTATTATATTCAAGAATTTAACTAATGACAATTAACTTTACATCATGAAAAGAATAATAAAAGAATTAAGGAGCTTTTGTGGTTTAAAAAACACGTCTCTGTTCTTATCTCTTTGTTGTAGTCTTTTTGTTTTCTGAGCAAAATGGTCACATTTGGATTCTATGTTCAGCATGTGAGGAGAGAGAAGAAACGAAGGAAACAAAACAGAATCGTCCTCTTTCTGCCTGGGGCACTCGTTCGAACAGACGTGAGTGGAGCAAGCTCGTGGGATTGGTAGTAGCAGCTGCTTACATTAGTTACGATGGGTAGGGCGCGAGTTTTGGACTTAAGACGGCCGACAACACGATGGTAGGTGTACCGTACCTTATTTCCCCTCATTCTAGTTCCTTCGTACAAGCTGTTTGGGCACTCATAAATCATTATATTTCTCTGTTGTTGTTGTCTCCTGCCACGAGATGACAACAAAGGTAAGAATCGGCAGCAATGCCATTACTCCTTTCTATGGCGAAAGAGATGTAGTAGCCTGCATCCGTAAGATCAAAGTAGTGGCCAGGCTACAATGCATCAACGATGTAGCAAGTCTCATGGCCCTGTACCTGGAGGTAAGCTTGCTGGCGCTGTACCTCGAGATGGACGAGGAAGACCAAGTGAGTGCGGCGAAGATCGAGCAGTGCTTGAGGGAGGTCTGTGCGGAGCGAACTGTAGCGTACGACTTAAGGGAAACTTCTCTCTTTCTCTTTCTCGCTCTCTCTCTCTCTATCATTCCATCTCTCTCTCTCTCTCTCTCTCTCTCTCTCTCTATCTTTCTCTCTTTATCTCTCTCTCTCTCTCTCTTTCTCTCTCTCTCTCTCTCTCTCTATCTTTCTCTCTTTATCTCTCTCTCTCTCTCTCTCTCTTTCTCTCTCTCTCTCTCTCTCTCTCTCTCTCTCTCTCTCTCTCTCTCTCTGTAATATATACATAAATACGGACATAGCAGATAACAGCCTTTGAACCCTGTTGTGTCCACTACTCTGATTGGTTTGTATTGGCGCTATTTGTCTCTTACCCTATTGCGCTCCAATATGCAACCCGACCAATCGCAGCCTTCAGATACGGTCACGTGAGACAATCTCTTCTAAACCTCAGTTTGCGCCGACTGCATCGCTATAAATCGCTAGCTTCACACCGTCTCGAAATCTTTCGGTTCAAGACCTTTTCAGGTGTAGCCACTGATCACAGAGCACACAGCTAGTTCCAGCCACGACACAACAGCAGCCACATGGAGACTCAACACTCTTCCAACAACATACGGCAATCTCTCTTCGTCGCCTCCATCTTCTTAACATCAACATCATCTCTCTACGTACACACCAACCAGCAACGTTCGCATAGGTTCTATCTCAACACTGTTTGGGAATTACTTCACCATGGTTAACAGCTAATACAACCTGCGACAGCCTTCTGTAATAAGAGACCGGCTCTGCATCTTAGCCACAACCTCTTATACGACATGTGCCTCTCTCCGGCCCTGCATTGTAGGCTCAACTTCTTGATACAGCACTTCAACTACTGTGTACCTTGACTACGAACTGGTATTTTATCATCCTTGTGTCTGAACATTCTTCTAACATATTATAGACTCTTTCAATGCTCTCTACTTAACGCACGCGCATACATCTATGTTTGTACACGCATACGCATTATGTATACATGACGGCGGCGAGCTGGCAGAATCGTTAGCACGCCGGGCGAAATGCTTAACGGCATTTCGTCTACCGCTACGTTCTGAGTTCAAATTCCGCCGAGGTCGACTTTGCCTTTCATCCTTTCGAGTTCGATTAAACAAGTACCAGTTACGCACTGGGGTCGATGTAATCGACTTAGTCACTTTGTCTGTCCTTGTTTGTCACCTCTATGTTTAGCCCCTTGTGGGCAATAAAGAATTTAATTATGTATACATGACGCATACACAGACACACATGTTAACATATAAATAAAATCTTCTCTTAAACATTCTACCCCGGTTGTGTCTCTCTTTTCCTTCTGGCACTTATTCTCATTTATGCTTTTCCATATTTTATTTGCATTGACCGTGCGATGTACTAAAGAAGCCATACTTTGTCACCTCTCCTTCCGCACGGTCGATTTCAGAACGTTTACTAAGCTGGGAACTGTCAGGTAGATAAGAGAACAGGTTGATGCGTATGCCGCAGAGTTTGGAGACTGGCTATGCAATCCGGTCTTACTGGAGAGGGCCTAGAGAAAGCAACACGACATGTCTTCGTAAACGGCTTTCCCGGCTAAGTCGGTGCGATGGCAACAACCACCAGGCAACGAGAAAATGGTGATGAGAACGCTCATCGCTGAAGCACGCATGTCGACACAAAACACCAAGCGGAAGGCAGTGGTGGTGACAGCTGCAGAAGACTACGACGTAATGCAACAAACAATAAAGAACGAGGAAAAGAAAACTGCTGTGGAGCGACAGCGACCGTTTATGAGGCGGTGCTTCAAGTGCCAGGGACCGCAATGGACTGTGCAGAGACGAAGCACGGACCCGTTTTCTACCAGAGTAGGCAGACTGGGTATATTGCTCTAAACTGCAGGCAGGGAAAAGGCCACGGGCAAGTTGCTGCCCGATCTAATCAATCTCCCGATTAGTACTTCATTTGTCAGTAGAGGATAGAAGACCAAGATGTCACACATGTGGGTTTGTGACTCGTTTAAAGTCTTTCTGCCCTGAAACCAGAAAACACTAAACTCCACTGCTGCCAACACTACAAACATCACAAACGCAAGATCGACTTCGCCTTTCATCCTTTCGAGACCGATAAATTAAGTACCAGTGGAACACTGGGGTCGTTGTATTTGACTGGTCCACTCCCCCAAATTTTCAGACCTTGTGCCTACAGCAGAAAGGATTATTATTATTATTATTATTATTATTATTATTATTATTATTATTATTATTATTATTATTATTATTATTATTATTATTATTGTTGTTGTTGTTGTTGTTGTTGTTGTTGTTGTTGTTGTTGTCATTATTTATTTATTTACTTATTTATTATCACATAAAGCCGTTTATTAAGGCCAGTCGTGCTGTCGTCTCTAGACCCTCTCCGGTAAGGCCGGATAGCACAGCCAGTCTCTAAAACTCCGCGCATACTCATCGACCTGTTTTCTTTTCTAACTGACTGTTTTCGAGAACTTCCAGAGAAGTTTCTATTTGATCAGTCAAAAATGCGAGCACATTTAAAATTTTCCCTCGGAAACAATAAATATGTTCCTTTCCCGAAAGTAAAGGTCTTTCAAATGTCTACAAAAACCACAGAAGTCAATCACCTTCTGTCACCCACCCAGAAATGGATTACCCCTAGAAATGCGACTAAAAGTTATAACTTCTCACAGGAACATTCAGAACAAATTGTATCACCCAATAGATCCCGTGTTTTAAGTGAAGATTTCGAGCAAAGCCCAAAAAGTAGTCAGGAATCTAATGAGAAAAAGACTCTGAAAACCACTTGCCCGAGAAAAACCATCACACTAGAGAATAAGTCGGTTATAAATTTATCTGAACTAAATCTTTCGCCCGACGTTGTTTCAGTCTTAGAGCTTGGACTGAGTTTTTGCTCAAGCACTAAGAATTTTGACAAGAATAAACTAGCTCAAGGACTATTTCAGTTTGTCCGCCGCCACAAGCTGAAAGAATAATTTTTTGAAAAAACTGGTAACGAGGCGGCAAAAAACCCTATATATCCAAAAATGATGATGATCGAATCTGGCATAATTGGATTGAAAAGAATCTCAATTGATATTCAGATAAAGTTCGGGATGGACGTTCACAAGCACTACTAGAATTTCTTGAATCTTGTCAGGCAGGCATTAGAGAAAGCCTTAAAACAAGTGGAAAGAAATCCTGCAATAACCTCACAAATTCCCAACGTCACGCACTCCGACGTCTAGCTAATAACGATTCTATTGTTATTAAGATGGCGGATAAGGGAGGCGCTATCGTAATTATGGACAAAAGTGAGTATATTTCGGCTTGTGAAGAAATTTTAAATGACAAAACTTCATATGAAGAATTACCTGTCGATCCAAACGCCAATTACAGAGAGGAACTTGACAAAATAATTTTGGAAATGGAGGAAAACAATTTCGTTAGTAAGGCTGAATCTAGGATTTTAAGGTCTGAAAGAAGAACACCTGCATTTTATGGTCTCCCTAAAATACACAAAAGTTCGAAAGATTTCCTCCAATGCGCCTAATTTGCAGTGGATATAAATGTTGCACTGTCAAAATTTCGGAATGGCTGGATGGCTTTCTACTCCCCGTCGCAAAACCATCAAGTTCCTGTATTTGGGATACCTTTGATTTTGTATCTAAAATCAACAACTTTTTAAGCACCGAGGCCGTATCGAGAACTGTTTTTTGGTAACCAAAGATGTTTCTTCCTTATATTCCAATATTGACCTCAATGAAGGAGTAGAAGCATGCATGGATGCCTTCGAAAAGCGGTCAAACAAAAGTATTCCATCAAATTTTCTCTGTAGATTATTGAGGTTTGTGTTAGAAAGTAACACAATAAAGTTTAGACAAAGATTTTACTACCAGACGAAGGGTTGCACCATGGGTACCCCACGGTAGTTACTTTCGTTAATGTCTTCATGACGAAATTCGGGGCAGTTGCTGAAAACATTCAAATCCCTTCATGGTCATGAACTAATACTCTGGTTACGGTTCATTGACGACGTATTTTTGGTCTGGGAAGGATCACAGGATAGATTAATGGACTTCTTGCATTTCTGTGACTGTTATGCTAGAAACTATAGCATTAATCCGACATGAAATTTACGTCTAGTTTTTCAAAAACTATCGTTGAATTTTTGGACACAAAAGTCAAGTTTTCTGGAGGCAGAAAGTGACAGAGATATTTTGAAAGCCCGAGTCATCCCACATTTATCTCCATCACCGCTCTGATCATCCATATCATCTTATTCGGTCAAATCCGAAATCCCAATTTTTGAGGATAAAACGGATTTGTTCTGACATAGGGGACTTCTGGAAACATGCAAATGATATTGTATGTCATTATGTCAAACGAGGTTACAGTGAATCACGTTTAAAGGAAATAGCAAATGAAATAGCTAAGGTTAGCAAAGATAGTCAAACCTTCACGCATAATTTTAGCAAACACAATACAATAGATGACAGAATTCCTTTAGTGATTAACTGGCACCGACGTTTCGCTGGCATTTCAAAAGTGTTGCATGAAAGTTACCAGCATATGGGGAAAAATATCCTCGTTTCAAACAGATATTTCCTCAGCCGCCCATTGTAGCCTTTCGACAAAAAAAGAATATAAGAGAATTATTGATCTCTACATCTGACTCCAAGAAAACGAACATTGGAGTATCTGCACGCTGTACCTTAAAGAACAGCCGCAAAAGAAGTAAGCCTTGTTTATGAGTGAAGTGAATTCCATCAGAAATCATAACAGAAAAGTTATGATTTATACAGAACGGGGAACCTGTAAAGATTCCCATTTAGTGTACGGTGCAGAATGCACGAAATATAACTTGATTTATGTTGGTTGTACAACAGAACAATTAAACAAAAGATTTAATGGACACAGATTCGACGTCAGGCACAATAACAGTAGTTCGACAGAACTTGCTGAACATTTCGTTTCAAACGGCTGCAATTTTGAAGAAGACTTGAAAGTGCATATTCTCAGAAAATATTCTGAATCTGCTTCACTTTCACTTCTCAGAATGTATGAGGAGAAATATGTTTGCGGGTTATTAACATCACGCCTTGGAGGAATGAAAAAGATGACAGGAGAATATCATCAAATTTATGCAAAACTGTTTGATTGAATATTCTTCTTTCTCTCTTTTCTCTTTCCTTTTTTTCTGTCATCTTCTCTTTTCTGTTTTTTCTGTCTTTTTCTTTTCGCCTGTTATTAAGTTGGAACTTAAAAACTGATGATGTCATTTCACCAACGTATGGACGCTGGTTGCTCTCGTTCATACTTTACGTTTAAATTTCTGTAATTTTGAATTTTCATCACTTCTTATTTTGAACTTGACAAAGACAGGCTTACGGTTGAAATAAACCAATAAAATATCTTACAATCGAATCGTGCTCTTTGTCTTGACTGTTTACCTTTGTGAAGAGTTACGTCAATCATTTTAAAAATACTATTATCATTATTATTATTTTAGAATGAAATATGGTCCGTTGTCTTCTGCTGAACCGGGGTCATCCCTTGACCCTAGGGTCACAGCAGGTCCTCATCTCATGGAGAGTACACGGCGTAAAATGTGTGCGGAATCTACCAACACTGTTTTCTGAAGTTCTCCTACGTTAACACTGCCAGGGAGTTTGTTGAGCTGCTTATCAATGCCCTTTTTAATTAGCCCTAATGCTCCAATCACCACTGGTGCTGTGTTGCTTTTCATTCCCCACATCTTGGTCACTTCTATTTCTAGGTCTTTGTACTTAGATAACTTCTCAACTTCTTTAATGGACACATTTCTCTCTGATGGTGCTGTCACATCTATCATTAAGCATTTCTTATTTTTCCCATCTGTGATGACTATGTCCGGCCTGTTTGCTTTGATTTCTTTATCGGTGTTGATTGGCATGTCCCAGAGTACTGTTACATCATCTTTTCCGGTCACTGTTTCAGATTTATGCTGGTACCATCTTTCTGAAGTTGGAAGCTGGTAATGTTTACATATCTTCCAATGGATATATTGCACTACTCTATCGTATCTATGAATATATTCGGTTTTTGCAAGTGCTGTGCACCCAATTAAGATGTGGTCCACTGTTTCATCCTGCTCATGACACATTCTGCATTTCGGGGTCAGTGCCATCGTTCATTATTTTGTTGTGGTAAGCCCAGGTTGCCAAGCTTTGATCTTGTGCTGTCTTCGGTTTCAGCCTTCAGTCCCGAGCTCTTCATCCACACATGAGTGTCTCGTTTTTCTACGTCTGGTTTGTTCACTCTACATGGATATCGGCCATGCATCGGTTTTTCTAGCCTTTCTTCTTTGCTCTACTTCTGGGCTTTTTTTTCCATCTCTTCCTTAACTCCTTTAGCAAACTGGGTTACTTTCTCACTCACCTTCATCCTAGGTTCCTCCGTCACCAGTTGTTTCTTAAACTTTACAGATTCTTTGTATACCGAGTATAGCTTCTTTACTTTATCATGCTGGTGCACAAGCTTCATTAGAAGATCTTTTGACAGCTCAAGATATGTATTTAATCCTACAGTGGTGGTTTTGCAAGATAATTCTAATTGAGTTAGTCCTCTTCCTCCCATGCTTCTCGGTTCACGTCCGCTTTGAGTGGTTCATTCGAGCCATGGTTAGTAGTTTTCTGGTCTTGGAGTCTAGCTTCTTTATTTGGCTCATTTGCCAGTTGATCATGTTGAACCTGTAAGCTACAATCGGTACTGCAAGAGTGTTAATGGCTTCTATTTTGTTTGCAGCGTTGAGTTCAGTCTTTGTTACTAACCGTACTCTCCTCTAGTACTCTTTTCTAATCTTCTCTTTCATTGCTGAATGTTTTATGCTGTTACTTTCGCCTATGCCAAGGTATTTATGTGCTCCTTCCTGGTCCAGTGTATCTACGCGGATATCCGCATAACATGCCAGTTTGCCTCTTATGAAAGTGGCTTTCGCGCATTTCTCCAGTCCAAACTGCATCCTGATATCATCACTGAACTTTTTAACCGTAGCAAGTAGACCTTCTTGTTGTTCGTCATTTTTGGAGTACATTTTCAGATCAACCATATAGAACAAATGACTCCCTTTTTTCTTCTTGGATCCATACCCGGTTTTGTTGAGCATGGTACTTAATGGTGCGAGTGCCAAGCAGAATATTAACGGTGACAGCGAGTCCCCTTGGAAGATACCACTTTTGATTTTGGTTGGTCTATCATGACATATGGCTTCTGACGTAGGTTGTGCACTGAAGAAGTTTATTTCAGTGTCTGCTATGGTTGCTGGTTCAATCCTACCGTTTTCCATCTTGGCTGATGTTTTCAGTCATTGAGTTCAATCCTGAATGTTTCCATGATCTCGCGGTGTATATTCTTTTCTTCTTTTACTGGTTTCAGTCATTTGACTGTGGCCATGCTGCAGCACTGCCCTGAATAGATTTTAGTCAGCCAAATCGATCTCGAGACTTATTTTTAAAGCCAAGTACTTTACTGTCATTCCTCTTTTACTGAACTGCTAAATTACTGGGACAAAAACAAACCAACATCGGTTGTCAAGTTGTAATGGGGAGGACAAGCACAGACACTAAGACACACACAGATATACAAACACACATACATACACACACATATACACATATGTACATACATATCCACGTACACACATGTATGTATATACACACAAACATACATTCATGCATACATGCGTCTGTGTTTGTGTGTATATATATATATATATATATATATACAAACACACTTACATGCATACATAGATCTCTCTCTCTCTCTCTCTCTCTCTCTCTCTCTCTCTCTCTCTCTCTCTCTCTCTCTATATATATATATATATATATATATATATATATATATATACACCCACGTACATGCATACATACGTGCATACATACACGCATACATACATACACACATACAAACATACATCCATATATACATACATACACACATACATACATACAAACATACATACACACATACATACACACACATACATGCATACATACACACATACATACGTACATGCATACATACATACATACATACATACATACATACTTGTATGCATGCATACATACATACACACACAGACATACATATAAACATACATACATACATACACACGCACATACATACACACACATGCATACATGCATACATTCATACATACATACATACATACATACAGGACCTGCACAAATGATTTGTCTATTGTGATCAAACGTATGTTCTGTAAATTAGTTCATTCCATCATTCCATCAAATCGATGTTGTCTGAACCGGTGCATACAGGTGTTCCATATACCAGTTGTTGAAGTGATCACAGACCAATGTGAGCCGAAGTGCTTTGTTCAAGAACACAATGCACCACATGATCTCGGAATTGAAATCACAATCTAAGGATCGTGAGTGCAACACCCTAACCACTAAGCCATGCGCTTTCAACAACAACTACAATAACTAGACTGCCCGTGACCCGTTGGGTCACCAGGGCAGATTGAACTTGTTAGTAAGGGAGTTTCATTTCGTGTTTTTTTCCTTTTCCATATTATCTCACATTCTTCCAACGAATGTGACTCTCAAATCACGCGTAAGTCGCTCCTTTCGCCATAAAAGGAAAGATTTGGCTGCTATTTCTTGCACGCCCTACTACCACGTAACACGTATTTCGGGTTCTTTATCGCAAATAGCTGTTACGTGCTGGCATGGCGTGCTAGAAATAGTAGCCAAATCTTTGAAGGTGAGAAACATTAAATGCATTTAAAAGAAACCTATGTAAAAACAAAAAACTATTTCACATTGAAGTTACGAACGGGTCTTTTACGAAATATTTACGACATTTTTAAAGTCATTTTCGCTTCAAAATATTTTGCCTATCATAATGTATCTAATGGAAAGATTAGAGTTTCTTTACTTTCTGGGTGAAGTTATTTTCGGGTTATTTTCCCATTATCCACTGTTTTGGGCATTTATACCCAAAAACCCCGAATATCTCAATAACTATTGGTCCGATTTACGCGAAATTTTTATTCCGTTTCTATTCACATTTCAGGGGTGCTTTACTTTCAAAATATTTTCCATTATGCGTCAGTTTGGCTGTGTAACATTGCAAGCAAGCAAGATTGAACTTCGCTTTTAATAGTATATGGATAATAATGATTTCTTTTCTTTGTCATCAGGGCGAAGGATGAGGAGTCAATACAAAGACAGACATAAAGTGTGGGGTTTTACCTATAATGCAAAAAAAAAAAAATGTCCTTTCTAATAAAGGTACAATGCCTGAAATCTGGTGGACAGAATTATATCGACACCACTGTTTCACTGGTACTTAAATTATCATCCACAACAGGACTAAAAGCAAAGCTGACCTTGCGGAATTTGAACTCAGAAGGTAATGTTAGACGAAAAACCGCTAAGCATTTTGCCCAGTGTGCTAACGATTCTGTCTGATCACCGACTTGATGATGATGATGATGATGATGATGATGATGATGATGATGATGATGATGATGATGATGATGATGATGATGATGATGATGATGATGATGATGATGATGATGATGATGATGATGATGATGATGATGATGATGATGATGATGATGATGATGATGATGATGATGATGATGATGATGATGATGATGATGATGATGATGATGATGATGATGATGATGATGATGATGATGATGATGATGATGATGATGATGATGATGATGATGATGATGATGATGATGATGATGATGATGATGATGATGATGATGATGATGATGATGATGATGATGATGATGATGATGATGATGATGATGATGATGATGATGATGATGATGATGATGATGATGATGATGATGATGATGATGATGATGATGATGATGATGATGATGATGATGATGATGATGATGATGATGATGATGATGATGATGATGATGATGATGATGATGATGATGATGATGATGATGATGATGATGATGATGATGATGATGATGATGATGATGATGATGATGATGATGATGATGATGATGATGATGATGATGATGATGATGATGATGATGATGATGATGATGATGATGATGATGATGATGATGATGATGATGATGATGATGATGATGATGATGATGATGATGATGATGATGATGATGATGATGATGATGATGATGATGATGATGATGATGATGATGATGATGATGATGATGATGATGATGATGATGATGATGATGATGATGATGATGATGATGATGATGATGATGATGATGATGATGATGATGATGATGATGATGATGATGATGATGATGATGATGATGATGATGATGATGATGATGATGATGATGATGATGATGATGATGATGATGATGATGATGATGATGATGATGATGATGATGATGATGATGATGATGATGATGATGATGATGATGATGATGATGATGATGATGATGATGATGATGATGATGATGATGATGATGATGATGATGATGATGATGATGATGATGATGATGATGATGATGATGATGATGATGATGATGATGATGATGATGATGATGATGATGATGATGATGATGATGATGATGATGATGATGATGATGATGATGATGATGATGATGATGATGATGATGATGATGATGATGATGATGATGATGATGATGATGATGATGATGATGATGATGATGATGATGATGATGATGATGATGATGATGATGATGATGATGATGATGATGATGATGATGATGATGATGATGATGATGATGATGATGATGATGATGATGATGATGATGATGATGATGATGATGATGATGATGATGATGATGATGATGATGATGATGATGATGATGATGATGATGATGATGATGATGATGATGATGATGATGATGATGATGATGATGATGATGATGATGATGATGATGATGATGATGATGATGATGATGATGATGATGATGATGATGATGATGATGATGATGATGATGATGATGATGATGATGATGATGATGATGATGATGATGATGATGATGATGATGATGATGATGATGATGATGATGATGATGATGATGATGATGATGATGATGATGATGATGATGATGATGATGATGATGATGATGATGATGATGATGATGATGATGATGATGATGATGATGATGATGATGATGATGATGATGATGATGATGATGATGATGATGATGATGATGATGATGATGATGATGATGATGATGATGATGATGATGATGATGATGATGATGATGATGATGATGATGATGATGATGATGATGATGATGATGATGATGATGATGATGATGATGATGATGATGATGATGATGATGATGATGATGATGATGATGATGATGATGATGATGATGATGATGATGATGATGATGATGATGATGATGATGATGATGATGATGATGATGATGATGATGATGATGATGATGATGATGATGATGATGATGATGATGATGATGATGATGATGATGATGATGATGATGATGATGATGATGATGATGATGATGATGATGATGATGATGATGATGATGATGATGATGATGATGATGATGATGATGATGATGATGATGATGATGATGATGATGATGATGATGATGATGATGATGATGATGATGATGATGATGATGATGATGATGATGATGATGATGATGATGATGATGATGATGATGATGATGATGATGATGATGATGATGATGATGATGATGATGATGATGATGATGATGATGATGATGATGATGATGATGATGATGATGATGATGATGATGATGATGATGATGATGATGATGATGATGATGATGATGATGATGATGATGATGATGATGATGATGATGATGATGATGATGATGATGATGATGATGATGATGATGATGATGATGATGATGATGATGATGATGATGATGATGATGATGATGATGATGATGATGATGATGATGATGATGATGATGATGATGATGATGATGATGATGATGATGATGATGATGATGATGATGATGATGATGATGATGATGATGATGATGATGATGATGATGATGATGATGATGATGATGATGATGATGATGATGATGATGATGATGATGATGATGATGATGATGATGATGATGATGATGATGATGATGATGATGATGATGATGATGATGATGATGATGATGATGATGATGATGATGATGATGATGATGATGATGATGATGATGATGATGATGATGATGATGATGATGATGATGATGATGATGATGATGATGATGATGATGATGATGATGATGATGATGATGATGATGATGATGATGATGATGATGATGATGATGATGATGATGATGATGATGATGATGATGATGATGATGATGATGATGATGATGATGATGATGATGATGATGATGATGATGATGATGATGATGATGATGATGATGATGATGATGATGATGATGATGATGATGATGATGATGATGATGATGATGATGATGATGATGATGATGATGATGATGATGATGATGATGATGATGATGATGATGATGATGATGATGATGATGATGATGATGATGATGATGATGATGATGATGATGATGATGATGATGATGATGATGATGATGATGATGATGATGATGATGATGATGATGATGATGATGATGATGATGATGATGATGATGATGATGATGATGATGATGATGATGATGATGATGATGATGATGATGATGATGATGATGATGATGATGATGATGATGATGATGATGATGATGATGATGATGATGATGATGATGATGATGATGATGATGATGATGATGATGATGATGATGATGATGATGATGATGATGATGATGATGATGATGATGATGATGATGATGATGATGATGATGATGATGATGATGATGATGATGATGATGATGATGATGATGATGATGATGATGATGATGATGATGATGATGATGATGATGATGATGATGATGATGATGATGATGATGATGATGATGATGATGATGATGATGATGATGATGATGATGATGATGATGATGATGATGATGATGATGATGATGATGATGATGATGATGATGATGATGATGATGATGATGATGATGATGATGATGATGATGATGATGATGATGATGATGATGATGATGATGATGATGATGATGATGATGATGATGATGATGATGATGATGATGATGATGATGATGATGATGATGATGATGATGATGATGATGATGATGATGATGATGATGATGATGATGATGATGATGATGATGATGATGATGATGATGATGATGATGATGATGATGATGATGATGATGATGATGATGATGATGATGATGATGATGATGATGATGATGATGATGATGATGATGATGATGATGATGATGATGATGATGATGATGATGATGATGATGATGATGATGATGATGATGATGATGATGATGATGATGATGATGATGATGATGATGATGATGATGATGATGATGATGATGATGATGATGATGATGATGATGATGATGATGATGATGATGATGATGATGATGATGATGATGATGATGATGATGATGATGATGATGATGATGATGATGATGATGATGATGATGATGATGATGATGATGATGATGATGATGATGATGATGATGATGATGATGATGATGATGATGATGATGATGATGATGATGATGATGATGATGATGATGATGATGATGATGATGATGATGATGAT
>NC_142944.1:8823181-8837310 GCF_046866305.1 Octopus bimaculoides
GGAACAATCATTTTGTTTTATCAACAAATTTTTTTGGAGATGTTTATATTTATGACAGTTTGAATTTACCAGTTTCACAGGAACTAATGGCACAAATAACAACGTTGTATTCACCACAAACAAACATTATTCCTACAATTCAACAAGTTCATATCATGAATCCCCAAGTTGGCGCGTATGATTGTGGCCTTTTTGCCCTAGCGTATGCATTTGAACTGGTCATTGGAAACGCTCCAGAAAAATTTCTATTTGATCAGTCAAAAATGCGAGCACATTTAAGATTTTGCCTCGAAAACAATAAATTTGTTCCTTTCCCGAAAGTAAAGGTTTTTCAAATGTCTACTAATACCACAGACGTCACTCACTTTCTATCATCCACCCAAAAATGGATTACCCCTAGAAAGACGAGTAAAAATTGTAACGTCTCACATGACCATTCAGAACAAATTTTGTCACCGAATAGGTTCCACGTTTTAAGTGAAGATTTCGAGCAACACTCAAAAAGTAGTCAGGAATCTAAAGAAAAAAAGACTCTGAAAACCACTTGCCCGAGAAAAACCATCACATTAGAGAATAAGTCGGTTATAAATTTATCCAAATTAAAACTTTCGCCCGACGATGTCTCAGTCTTAGAGCTTGGACTGAGTTTTTGCCCAAGCACTAAAAATTTCGACAAGAATAAACTAGCTCAAGGGCTATTTCAGTTTGTCCGCCGCCACAAGCTGAAAGAATATTTTTTTGAGAAAACTGGTAACGAGGCGGCAAAAAACCCTATATATCCAAAAATGATGATGATCGAATCTGGCATAATTGGATTGAAAAGAATCCCAATTGGTATCCAGATAAAGTTCGGGAGGGACGTTCACAAGCACTACTAGAATTTCTTGAATCTTGTCAGGCAAGCATTAGAGAAAGCCTTAAAACAACTGGAAAGAAATCCTGGAATAACCTCACAAATTCCCAGCGTTACGCACTCCGACGTCTAGCTAATAACGATTCTATTGTTATTAAGATGGCGGATAAGGGAGGCGCTATCGTCATTATGGACAAAAGTGAGTATATTTCGGCTTGTGAAGAAGTTTTAAATGACAAAACTTCATATGAAGAATTACCTGTCGATCCAAACCCAAATTACAGAGAGGAACTTGACAAAATAATATTGGAAATGGAGGAAAACAATTTCGTTAGTAAGGCTGAATCTAGGATTTTAAGGTCTGAAAGAAGAACACCTGTATTTTATGGTCTCCCTAAAATACACAAAAAGTTCGAAAAATTTCCTCCAATGCGCCCAATTTGCAGCGGATATGAATGTTGTACGGCCAAAATTTCGGAATGGCTGGATGGCTTTCTACTCCCCGTCGCAAAAAGATCAAGTTCCTATATTCGGGACACTTTTGATTTTGTATCTAAAATCAATAATTTTTTTAAACGCCGAGGCCGTGTTGAGAACTGCTTTTTGGTAACCATGGATGTTTCCTCCTTATATCCTAATATTGACCACAATGAAGGGGTAGAAGCATGCATGGATGCCTTTGAGAAGCGGTCAAATAAAAGTGTTCCAACAAATTTGCTCTGTAGATTATTGAGGTTTGTGTTAGAAAGTAACACAATGCAGTTTAGACAAAGATTCTACCACCAGACGAAGGGTTGCGCCATGGGTACCCCCATGGCAGTTAATTTCGCTAATGTCTTTATGACAAATTTTGAGACAAAGTTACTGAAGACATTCAAATCCCTTCATGGTCATGAACCAATACTCTGGTTACGGTTCATTGACGACGTATTTTTTGTCTGGGAAGGATCACAGGATAGTTTAATGGACTTCTTGCATTTCTGTGATTGTTTTGCTAGAAACTATGGCTTTAAGTCCAATATAAAATTTACGTCTAGTTTTTCAAAAACTAGCGTTGAATTTTTGGACACGAAAGTCAAGTTTTCTGGAGGCAGAATAATGACAGAGTTATTTTGCAAGCCAACGTCATCCCACATATATCTCCACCGCCGCTCCGATCATCCACATCATCTTATTCGGTCAAATCCGAAATCCCAATTTTTGAGGATAAAACGGATTTGCACTGACATAGGGGATTACTGGAAACATGCAAATGCTTTTGTATGTCATTATGTTAAACGAGGTTACAGTGAATCACGTTTAAAGGAAATAGCAAGTGAAATAGCTAAGATTAGCAAAGATAGTAAAACCTACATGCCTAATCTTAGCAAACAAAATACAACAGATTACAGAATTCCTTTAGTGATTAACTGGCACCGACGTTTCGCTGGCATTTCAAAAGTGTTGCATGAAAGTTACCAACATGTGGTGAAAAAATATCCCAGTTTCAAACAAACATTTCCTCAGCCGCCCATTGTAGCCTTTCGACGGAATAAGAACATAAAAGAATTATTGACCTCTATATCTGACTCCAAGAAAACGAACATTGGAGTATCTACACGCTGTACCTTAAAGAACAGCCGCAAGAGAGGTAAGCCCTGTTCATTGTGCAACAACATGAGTGAAGTGAATACCATCAAAAATCATAATAGAAATGTTATGATTTATACAGAAGGGGGAACCTGCAAAGATTCCCATTTAGTGTACGGTGCAGAATGCACGAAACATAACTTGATTTATGTTGGTTGTACAACGGAACAATTAAACAAAAGGTTTAATGGGCACAGATTCGACGTCAGGCACAAGAACAGTAGTTCAACAGAACTTGCTGAACATTTCGTTTCAAGCGGCTGCAATTTTGAAGAAGATTTGAAAGTGCACATTCTCAAAAAATATCCTGAATGTACCCCACTTTCACTTCTCAGAATGTATGAGGAGAAATATGTTTGCGGGTTATTGACATCACGCCCTGGAGGAATGAATAAGATGACAGGAGAATATCATCAAATTTATACAAAACTGTTTGATTGAATATTCTTCTTTCTCTCTTTTTCTTTTCTTTTTCTGTCGTCTTCCTTTTTCTTTCTTTCTTTCTGCTTATTAAAAAACTGACAAAAGCTGATGATGTCATTCTATCAACGTATGGACGCTGATTACTCACGTTCATAGTCTACGTTTGGTTTCTGAAATTTTGAATTTTCAATCACCTTTTGGTTTGAACTTGAGAAAGACAGACGTTCTGTCAAAATGTTGTTCAAAAAATAAAACATCTAAAATCGCGCTCTTCGTTTTGACTATTTACCTTCGTGAAGAGTTACGTCAATCCTTTTTTTAAATATAATAATAATGATAGTAATAATAATAATAATAATAATAATAATAATAATAATAATAATAATAATAATAATAATAATAATAATAATAATAATAATAATAATAATAATAATAGTAATAATAATAATGATAATAATAATAATAATAATAATAATAATGATGATAATGATAATAATAATAATAATAATATTAATAACAGTAATAGTAATAGTAATAATAATAATAATAATAATAATAATAATAATAATAATAATAATGATAATGATAATGATAATGATAATAATAATAATAATAATAATAATAATGATAATAATAATAATAATAATATTAATAATGATAATGATAATGATAATGATAATGATAATGATAATAATAATAATAATAATAATAATAATAATAATAATAATAATAATAATAATCCTTTCTGCTGTAGGCACAAGGCCTGAAAATTTGGGGGAGTGGACCAGTCAAATACAACGACCCAGTGTTCCACTGGTACTTAATTTATCGGTCTCGAAAGGATGAAAGGCAAAGTCGATCTTGCGTTTGTGATGTTTGTAGTGTTGGCAGCAGTGGAGTTTAGTGTTTTCTGGTTTCAGGGCAGAAAGACTTTAAACGAGTCACAAACCCACATGTGTGACATCTTGGTCTTCTATCCTCTACTGACAAATGAAGTACTAATCGGGAGATTGATTAGATCGGGCAGCAACTTGCCCGTGGCCTTTTCCCTGGCTGCAGTTTAGAGCAATATACCCAGTCTGCCTACTCTGGTAGAAAACGGGTCCGAGCTTCGTCTCTGCACAGTCCATTGCGGTCCCTGGCACTTGAAGCACTACCTCATGAACGGTCGCTGTCGCTCCACAGCAGTTTTCTTTTCCTCGTTCTTTGTTTGTTGCATTACGTCGTAGTCTTCTGCAGCTGTCACCACCACTGCCTTCCGCTTGGTGTTTTGTGTCGACATGCGTGCTTCAGCGATGAGCGTTCTCATCGCCATTTTCTCGTTGCCTGGTGGCTGTTGCAATCGCACTGATGTAGCCGGGAAAGCCGTTTATGAAGACCTGTCGTGCTGCCTTCTCTAGGCCCTCTCCGGTAAGACCGGATAGCATAGCCAGTCTTTAAAACTCTGCGGCATACGCATCGACCTGTTCTCTTATCTACCTGACAGTTCCCAGCTTAGTAAACGTTCTGAAATCGACCGTGCGGAAGGAGCGGTGACAAAGTATGGCTTCTTTAGTACATCGCAAACCCACATGTGTGACATGTTGGTCTTCAATCCTCTACTGACAAATGAATTACTAATCGGGAGATGGATTAGATCGGGCAGCTGGTCGATATAGGCTTGTTGACATTGTAAGGTCAGTTCCATATTTATTCCCGACCGGTTTTGATTAGGTATTTTCTTGACCACTAGCATTGTTACATCGCCTTCTAAACCTGTCAGAACGACCGCCACTAATCAAGTGATGGATATTTCTGATGGCACGTTCAACATCCTAATCTTAGCAAGGCGTTGGCCGCGATAGGTAGGGTTAGGGTTAGGGTCAGTTTTCATTCCTCAAAGTGGTCGCTCAATGATACCTGACTTCTTCTTCGGTCTTAAATCTCACCTCAATAGTTTAAAATTTCTTTCATCGGGTGATGTGGCTCTTCTGTTCAAACGGCTCAAACACGTACCAAGGCATTTTTGGTATTTAGCTCTCAGAAGCATTTTCAACCCGGCGTGATTTAACTCCGATGCAGCGGTATGTGCCCTTACATCATAAGATTCTCGTTCACCTCGGATGGAGGGTTTAGGGCTACCCTTCTCCCATTCCTTTCAACAATTATCCTGGACATTTTCAGATCTTCTACATTGGAAATCTTCCAAATTTCTCGTAGCAATCGCAAAGGAAAACTTCACTGTAGCGCAAGTGGTTGTGGTGGCGGGGGCCGTGATGACATTCGCGTTTCTAAGTTTCACTTTGTTAATATCGTCATCGTTGTTGTTGATATAGTTGTTGCTGTTGGTGTTGTTGTTATTTGCCACTTCTGCTAGTGCTGCTGCTGCTGCTGCTGTTGTCGTCATAATCACCTAATCTCTTGACGTTGCTTAAAGACGAAACTGTTTTCGCCTCGGTGACGTCATCATGTGTGTTCCACGCTCCGCCTTCATTCTGTCTTTTCTCCGACAAAGAACGCGTCGTTGTGGAACATTATGATGACTTCTTTATCAGCCATCTTTAAATAAATAAGCAAAGCGGCAAAGAATTTGCTTTTTTCGCAAGTTGTTACAAATCAATATTTCTTTATGCACACCTCCTGCAAAACAAGGGGTGTTTCTAAACAAAATACTATCGGTGCAGTCCGGACAATGTCCAGAATACGGTGGTAACAATAAAAGTGAAAACACACAGGGCCTTAGAATGCCGAAAAGTTTATAAAACACTATTACAACTTAAAGAGCGTCAAGTAACCGGAACTTCACATTATGTGGTTAACTATAGGTTTAGTAGCAATTATGGCGATTATCATTGGAATTTTTATATGGGAAATAATCATACCAAAATTATATAAGATGATTCGAGGACCAAAAAGAGTATACGTAGGAAGGCAATATAGCTAAAGTACAACTGTTGGGTTCTCATCCTGGTTATCTGTTTGAAAGTATTATATTCAAGAATTTAACTAATGACAATTAACTTTACATCATGAAAAGAATAATAAAAGAATTAAGGAGCTTTTGTGGTTTAAAAAACACGTTTCTGTTCTTATCTCTTTGTGGTAATCTTTTTGTTTTCTGAGAAAAATGGTCACATTTGGATTCTATGTTCAGCATGTGAAGAGAGAGAAGAAACGAAGGAAACAAGGCCAAAGTCGTCCTCTTTCTGCCTGGGGCACTCGTTCGAACAGACGTGAGTGGAGCAAGCTCGTGGGATTGGTAGTAGCAGCTGCTTACATTAGTTACGATGGGTAGGGCGCGAGTTTTGGACTTAAGACGGCCGACAACACGATGGTAGGTGTACCGTACCTTATTTCCCCTCATTCTAGTTCCTTCGTACAAGCTGTTTGGGCACTCATAAATCATTATATTTCTCTGTTGTTGTTGTCTCCTGCCACGAGATGACAACAGAGGTAAGAATCGGCAGCAATGCCATTACTCCTTTCTATGGCGAAAGAGATGTAGTAGCCTGCATCCGTAAGATCAAAGTAGTGGCCAGGCTACAATGCATCAACGATGTAGCAAGTCTCATGGCCCTGTACCTGGAGGTAAGCTTGCTGGCGCTGTACCTCGAGATGGACGAGGAAGACCAAGTGAGTGCGGCGAAGATCGAGCAGTGCTTGAGGGAGGTCTGTGCGGAGCGAACTGTAGCGTACGACTTAAGGGAAACTTCTCTCTTTCTCTTTCTCGCTCTCTCTCTCTATCTTTCCATCTCTCTCTCTCTCTCTCTCTCTCTATCTTTCTCTCTTTATCTCTCTCTCTCTCTCTCTCTCTCTCTCTCTCTCTCTTCTCTCTCTCTCTCTCTCTCTCTCTCTCTCTCTCTCTCTCTCTCTCTCTCTCTGTAATATATACATAAATACGGACATAGCAGATAACAGCCTTTGAACCCTGTTGTGTCCACTACTCTGATTGGTTTGTATTGGCGCTATTTGTCTCTTACCCTATTGCGCTCCAATATGCAACCCGACCAATCGCAGCCTTCAGATACGGTCACGTGAGACAATCTCTTCTAAACCTCAGTTTGCGCCGACTGCATCGCTATAAAACGCTAGCTTCACACCGTCTCGAAATCTTTCGGTTCAAGACCTTTTCAGGTCTAGCCACTGATCACAGAGCACACAGCTAGTTCCAGCCACGACACAACAGCAGCCACATGGAGACTCAACACTCTTCCAACAACATACGGCAATCTCTCTTCGTCGCCTCCATCTTCTTAACATCAACATCATCATCTCTACGTACACACCAACCAGCAACGTTCGCACAGGTTTTATCTCAACACTGTTTGGGAATTACTTCACCATGGTTAACAGCTAATACAATCTGCAACAGCCTTCTGTAATAAGAGACCGGCTCTGCATCTTAGCCACAACCTCTTATACGACATGTGCCTCTCTCCGGCCCTGCATTGCAGGCTCAACTTCTTGATACAGCACTTCAACTACTGTGTTTTTTATCATCCTTGTGTCTGAACATTCTTCTAACATATTATAGACTCTTTCAATGCTCTCTACTTAACGCACGCGCATACATCTATGTTTGTACACACATACGCATTATGTATACATGACGGCGGTGAGCTGGCAGAATCGTTAGCACGCCGGGCGAAATGCTTAACGGCATTTCGTCTGCCGCTACGTTCTGAGTTCAAATTCCGCCGAGGTCGACTTTGCCTTTCATCCTTTCGAGGTCGATTAAACAAGTACCAGTTACGCACTGGGGTCGATGTAATCGTCTTAGTCACTTTGTCTGTCCTTGTTTGTCACCTCTATGTTTAACCACTTGTGGGCAATAAAGAATTTAATTATGTATACATGACGCATACACAGACACACATGTTAACATATAAATAAAATCTTCTCTTAAACATTCTACCCCGGTTGTGTCTTTCCTTCCGGCACTTATTCTCATTTATGCTTTTCCATATTTTATTTGCATCGACCGTGCGATGTACTAAATAAGCCATACTTTGTCACCTCTCCTTCCGCACAGTCGATTTCAGAACGTTTACTAAGCTGGGAACTGTCAGGTAGATAAGAGAACAGGTCGATGCGTATGCCGCAGAGTTTTGGAGACTGGCTATGCAATCCGGTCTTACCGGAGAGGGCAATCCGGTCTTACCGGAGAAAGCAACACGACATGTCTTCGTAAACGGCTTTCCCGGCTAAGTCGGTGCGATGGCAACAACCACCAGGCAACGAGAAAATGGTGATGAGAACGCTCATCGCTGAAGCACGCATGTCGACACAAAACACCAAGCGGAAGGCAGTGGTGGTGACAGCTGCAGAAGACTACGACGTAATGCAACAAACAATAAAGAACGAGGAAAAGAAAACTGCTGTGGAGCGACAGCGACCGTTTATGAGGCGGTGCTTCAAGTGCCAGGGACCGCAATGGACTGTGCAGAGACGAAGCACGGACCCGTTTTCTACCAGAGTAGGCAGACTGGGTATATTGCTCTAAACTGCAGCCAGGGAAAAGGCCACGGGCAAGTTGCTGCCCGATCTAATCAATCTCCCGATTAGTACTTCATTTGTCAGTAGAGGATAGAAGACCAAGATGTCACACATGTGGGTTTGTGACTCGTTTAAAGTCTTTCTGCCCTGAAACCAGAAAACACTAAACTCCACTGCTGCCAACACTACAAACATCACAAACGCAAGATCGACCTTGCCTTTCGTCCTTTCGAGACCGATAAATTAAGTACCAGTGGAACACTGGGGTCGTTGTATTTGACTGGTCCACTCCCCCAAATTTTCAGACCTTGTGCCTACAGCAGAAAGGATTATTATTATTATTATTATTATTATTATTATTATTATTATTATTATTATTATTATTATTATTGTTGTTGTTGTTGTTGTTGTTGTTGTTGTTGTTGTTGTTGTCATTATTTATTTATTTACTTATTTATTATCACATAAAGCCGTTTATGAAGGCCAGTCGTGCTGTCGTCACTAGGCCCTCTCCGGTAAGGCCGGATAGCATAGCCAGTCTCTAAAACTCCGCGCATACGCATCGACCTGTTCTCTTCCCTAACTGACTGTTTTCGAGAACTTCCAGAGAAGTTTCTATTTGATCAGTCAAAAATGCGAGCACATTTAAAATTTTGCCTCGGAAACAATAAATATGTTCCTTTCCCGAAAGTAAAGGTCTTTCAAATGTCTACAAAAACCACAGAAGTCAATCACCTTCTGTCACCCACCCAGAAATGGATTACCCCTAGAAATGCGACTAAAAGTTATAACTTCTCACAGGAACATTCAGAACAAATTGTATCACCCAATAGATCCCGTGTTTTAAGTGAAGATTTCGAGCAAAGCCCAAAAAGTAGTCAGGAATCTAATGAGAAAAAGACTCTGAAAACCACTTGCCCGAGAAAAACCATCACACTAGAGAATAAGTCGGTTATAAATTTATCTGAACTAAATCTTTCGCCCGACGTTGTTTCAGTCTTAGAGCTTGGACTGAGTTTTTGCTCAAGCACTAAGAATTTTGACAAGAATAAACTAGCTCAAGGACTATTTCAGTTTGTCCGCCGTCACAAGCTGAAAGAATAATTTTTTGAAAAAACTGGTAACGAGGCGGCAAAAAACCCTATATATCCAAAAATGATGATGATCGAATCTGGCATAATTGGATTGAAAAGAATCTCAATTGATATTCAGATAAAGTTCGGGATGGACGTTCACAAGCACTACTAGAATTTCTTGAATCTTGTCAGGCAGGCATTAGAGAAAGCCTTAAAACAAGTGGAAAGAAATCCTGCAATAACCTCACAAATTCCCAACGTCACGCACTCCGACGTCTAGCTAATAACGATTCTATTGTTATTAAGATGGCGGATAAGGGAGGCGCTATCGTAATTATGGACAAAAGTGAGTATATTTCGGCTTGTGAAGAAATTTTAAATGACAAAACTTCATATGAAGAATTACCTGTCGATCCAAACGCCAATTACAGAGAGGAACTTGACAAAATAATTTTGGAAATGGAGGAAAACAATTTCGTTAGTAAGGCTGAATCTAGGATTTTAAGGTCTGAAAGAAGAACACCTGTATTTTATGGTCTTCCTAAAATACACAAAAGTTCGAAAGATTTCCTCCAATGCGCCTAATTTGCAGTGGATATAAATGTTGCACTGTCAAAATTTCGGAATGGCTAGATGGCTTTCTACTCCCCGTCGCAAAACCATCAAGTTCCTATATTTGGGATACCTTTGATTTTGTATCTAAAATCAACAACTTTTTAAGCACCGAGGCCGTATCGAGAACTGTTTTTTGGTAACCAAGGATGTTTCGTCCTTATATCCCAATATTGACCTCAATGAAGGAGTAGAAGCATGCATGGATGCCTTCGAAAAGCGGTCAAACAAAAATATTCCATCAAATTTTCTCTGTAGATTATTGAGGTTTGTGTTAGAAAGTAACACAATAAAGTTTAGACAAAGATTTTACCACCAGACGAAGGGTTGCACCATGGGTGCACATTTCGTTTCAAACGGCTACAATTTTGAAGAAGACTTAAAAGTGTATATTCTCAGAAAATATTCTGAATCTGCTTCACTTTCACTTCTCAGAATGTATGAGGAGAAATATGTTTGCGGGTTATTAACATCACGCCCTGGAGGAATGAATAAGATGACAGGAGAATATCATCAAATTTATGCAACGTATGGACGCTGGTTGCTCTCGTTCATACTTTACGTTTAAATTTCTGTAATTTTGAATTTTCATCACTTCTTATTTTGAACTTGACAAAGACAGGCTTACGGTTGAAATAAACCAATAAAATATCTTACAATCGAATCGTGCTCTTTGTCTTGACTGTTTACCTTTGTGAAGAGTTACGTCAATCATTTTAAAAATACTATTATCAATATTATTATTTTTAAATAAAATATGGTCTGTTGTCTTCTGCTGAACCGGGGTCATCCCTTGACCCTAGGGTCACAGCAGGTCCTCATCTCATGGAGAGTACACGGCGTAAAATGTGTGCGGAATCTACCAACACTGTTTTCTGAAGTTCTCCTACGTTAACACTGCCAGGGAGTTTGTTGAGCTGCTTATCAAGGCCCTTTTTAATTAGCCCTAACGCTCCAATCACCACTGGTCCTGTGCTGCTTTTCATTCCCCATATCTTGGTCATTTCTATTTCTAGGTCTTTGTACTTAGATAACTTCTCAACTTCTTTAATGGACACATTTCTCTCTGATGGTGCTGTCCCAGTAATTTAGCAGTTCAGTAAAAGAGGAATGACAGAGTAAAGTACTTGGCTTTAAAAATAAGTCTCGAGATCGATTTGGCTGACTAAAATCTATTCAGGGCAGTGCTGCAGCATGGCCACAGTCAAATGACTGAAACCAGTAAAAGAAGAAAAGAATATACACCGCGAGATCATGGAAACATTCGGTTGTCAAGTTGTAATGGGGAGGACAAGCACAGACACTAAGACACACACAGATATACAAACACACATACATACACACACATATACACATATGTACATACATATGCACATACACACATACACATATATATGTATATATACACACAAATACATACATAGATACATACGTACATACACACATACGTATATATATATATATATATATATATATATATACATACGTGCATACATACATGTATATATATATACACATATATATACATACACACATACATACATGCATACATGCGTGTGTGCTTGTGTGTGTGTGTGTGTGTGTGTGTATATATATATATATATATATATATATATATATATATATATATACAAACACACTTACATGCATACATATTTATTTATTTATTTTATTTATGGGTTGCAGCCAAGTGGCTGTGGTCATGCTGGAGCACCACCGTGTCTTTCCGTCTTTATGCTGTGCTCTCTTCACGTTCCTTGCATGGCTCTTCTCCTCCACCTGATATAGTCCAATCAAGAGTTTTGATGGCACATCTGGTGTATAAGAGAATTTGACATCGCTGCCCTAAACTGCGTCTCATTACGAGCCATTGGTTCGTCTGATATCGTGGAGAGGAAAGCGTCGAGTTTTGTCTTGAAGTCCTCTATATCCATGTCTTGCAGGTCTCTCAGCTGTTTTAGCAGGGCATTAAAGAGCTGAGGTCCTCTGAAACCGAGGCTGTTGCAGTACCTCGTTCTTATGTGAGATGCAGTGGACGGCACCTTTCGTACCATGCAGTGGCGACCTGTGCGGGCATTCTTGTAGTACTTGATGCCAAAGTTTGGCACCAGTCCTTCCAGTATTTTCCATATGTATATTATTACATACCTCTCCCACCTGCGCTCCGGGGAGTAGAGACCTAGTGCCTTCAGTCGCTCCCTGTAGTTCATCTCTTGGACTGTGGCGATCTTTTTTGTATAGTGACGCTGAATTGCCTCGAGTTCTGCTGTCCGCTTGACACTGTGTGGTGACCACAACTGAGAGCAATAGCCTAGGCGGCTCAGAACAAATGTCTTCCATAGAGTCAACATGACTTTTTGATCCCTTGTTCGGAATGTCTTCAGTATCCACCCTGCCAGTTGTCTGCACTACGCTGTCAACTTGACAATGTGCATGTGAAATGATGCATCACTACACATGTTGATGCCCAGGTCTCTTACTGCTTGTGCTTCTGGGATTGCAGTACCTCCAGGTCCTGTGTATGCCAGACGGGAGGTACTTGTGGCCTTGTAGCGCAGTACTTGAAATTGTTTTGCACTGAACTGCATATTATTTTGCTCTGCCCACTTGTATATTGCATTTAGGTCATTCTGCAGGCTTATAATATCATCAGGATTCCTTATTGCCTGAGGTAGTTTTGTGTCATCAGCGTAGCTAGTGACAATGGCTCTCCGAGTGACCGTGGGCGTGTCCAGAAGGGCCACTATGAACAGTAGTGGCCACAGGACAGTCCATTGCAGAACACCGCTCAATATTTGCATTTCCCTAGATAGTTCTCCATTGGCTGCAACTGTCTGACTTCTACCATTCAGGAAGTCATGCAGCCATTCTCCTAATTTACCAGCTATGCCAAGGTTTCGCAGCTTGTGACATATCAAACCATGATCAATTTTGTCAAAGGCTTTTGCAAAGTCGAGATATATCACATCAACATTTGAATGGTCAAGTAGCTGCTTCAGGACCCAGTCATAATGCTGCAAGAGCTGCGTGCGGCAGCTTCTACCTGGACGGAAACCATGCTGGGTCTCATTCAGCAAGTCATTTTCTTCTAGGAACGCAATCAATCTCCTTCTGACAATTCGTTCTATGACTTTGCTAATATGTGAAGTCAGAGAGATGGGCCTGTAGTTCCCAGCCTCTTCTCTGCTTCCACCTTTATGGATAGGACATATGGTGCCTTCCTTCAGCTTTTTGGGAAGTTTACCACTTGCAAGGAAACCCTGGAAGAGTATCCGCTAATTCTTGTTTCCACGACTTTAAGAGAACAGCTGGGAAACCATCCGGGCCAGTTGCCGAATTTGAGGTCATTTCGATTATGGCACCTATTACATCTTCCTCTTCAATGTCAATGTAGGTAATGGATGCATTCTTTTTCTGCTGAGTGATATTGTCAAAGAAATCAGCTGGGTTCTTTATCTGCATGTGTATATATATATATATATATATATATATATATATATATATATATATATATATATATATATATATATACTTTATTTAAAAGCAGCAGAAATATAGGTCTGTGCATTACGCATCCTTGACCGTTAATTGAAACGACCAATCCATGGCCGTTATTTGAAACAACCAATCAAACTAATCCATGTGTTTTAAATTTTATATTACTTTCGATTGCATTGTTATCCTTTCTCCATTCCTAACAAAACTGTCCGATGAACGGGAACGTGAAACTCAGAGTAACGGTTTTTTTGTTATATTTCTGCTGCTTTTAAATAAAGCATATTACTCTACTTCTGGTATTTGAGTACTCTTTTTTCCACCTTGTTGCACATTTCATGTGCTTACTCCGGTGTAACCCGCTCCTTTTTTGGAAAGTTTGAGCGACTCTACACAAGTAGGAAGATACAGCTGAAAAGATGGAAATTTACCCATTGGAGTTTTCGCAAAAAAATATAATTATCCCTGCACAGAAGCAATATCTGAAAAGTATTATAGAAAAAAACAGAAGAGTTTGTTCGAAGATTAAGATGGAAAGCCTTCTTTGAGAGTAAACATAAACCAAA
>NC_142944.1:8837810-8927810 GCF_046866305.1 Octopus bimaculoides
CGAGGGGGAAAAGGAGATACGTAGTAGTAACAGAGGAAGAACAAGAGGGGTAAGGCGAGATACGTAGTAGTACAGAGGAAGAACAAGAGGGGTAAGGCGAGATACGTAGTAGTACAGAGGAAGAACGAGGGGGGGGGGGAGAAAGGAAAGAGAAAGAGATAGAGTGGCGTCGGAGGATAAGTTTACGAACTACTTACAATTTTTGTGAGACGCTGCGTTCAATCATGTAAAAACAAAAGTAAATGAGTATATGCATATATACGTACAGGTATGTGCATACCGACATCCACCTGTATGTATAGGTGCATATCTGGGTACAGGACATTGCACACAAACGTAGACGAGAACACACGAGCCACATAGAGAACATTCTACTTCTTCAGCTACCCACGTTTTAACACCGGCGTTTCGACGAGCTTCGGGCAGGACGCAACGTTAAAACGGCTCGTCCCATGGATCGCAGATTAAATCTGTATACGCAAATTAAATCTAGCCATGGAGGAATGTAGTGGCGGACGAAAAACAAGACAGGAAAACAAACAGAAGGCTTTACGGCCAGACGAGAAAAATTATGTGTGTATGAACGCGATGAGGCACGGAACCGAGAGAGACAGTGGTAGCGTGTGTTACTTGGCGAAAGCCAAGGAAGGAAAGGATTATTGACCGGAAGCATGTGACCATGCCGGTGTAAAGGGAAGAGAGAGAGAGTGGTAGAGGGAGAAAGAGAGGGAGGAAGTAGAAGAATGGTGAGCAACGAGAGGAAAAGAGAAAGAGAGGAAATACGAGGGGGAAAAGGAGATACGTAGTAGTAACAGAGGAAGAACAAGAGGGGTAAGGCGAGATACGTAGTAGTACAGAGGAAGAACAAGAGGGGTAAGGCGAGATACGTAGTAGTACAGAGGAAGAACGAGGGGGGGGAGAAAGGAAAGAGAAAGAGATAGAGTGGCGTCGGAGGATAAGTTTACGAACTACTTACAATTTTTGTGAGACGCTGCGTTCAATCATGTAAAAACAAAAGTAAATGAGTATATGCATATATACGTACAGGTATGTGCATACCGACATCCACCTGTATGTATAGGTGCATATCTGGGTACAGGACATTGCACACAAACGTAGACGAGAACACACGAGCCACATAGAGAACATTCTACTTCTTCAGCTACCCACGTTTTAACACCGGCGTTTCGACGAGCTTCGGGCAGGACGCAACGTTAAAACGGCTCGTCCCATGGATCGCAGATTAAATCTGTATACGCAAATTAAATCTAGCCATGGAGGAATGTAGTGGCGGACGAAAAACAAGACAGGAAAACAAACAGAAGGCTTTACGGCCAGACGAGAAAAATTATGTGTGTATGAACGCGATGAGGCACGGAACCGAGAGAGACAGTGGTAGCGTGTGTTACTTGGCGAAAGCCAAGGAAGGAAAGGATTATTGACCGGAAGCATGTGACCATGCCGGTGTAAAGGGAAGAGAGAGAGAGTGGTAGAGGGAGAAAGAGAGGGAGGAAGTAGAAGAATGGTGAGCAACGAGAGGAAAAGAGAAAGAGAGGAAATACGAGGGGGAAAAGGAGATACGTAGTAGTAACAGAGGAAGAACAAGAGGGGTAAGGCGAGATACGTAGTAGTACAGAGGAAGAACAAGAGGGGTAAGGCGAGATACGTAGTAGTACAGAGGAAGAACGAGGGGGGGGAGAAAGGAAAGAGAAAGAGATAGAGTGGCGTCGGAGGATAAGTTTACGAACTACTTACAATTTTTGTGAGACGCTGCGTTCAATCATGTAAAAACAAAAGTAAATGAGTATATGCATATATACGTACAGGTATGTGCATACCGACATCCACCTGTATGTATAGGTGCATATCTGGGTACAGGACATTGCACACAAACGTAGACGAGAACACACGAGCCACATAGAGAACATTCTACTTCTTCAGCTACCCACGTTTTAACACCGGCGTTTCGACGAGCTTCGGGCAGGACGCAACGTTAAAACGGCTCGTCCCATGGATCGCAGATTAAATCTGTATACGCAAATTAAATCTAGCCATGGAGGAATGTAGTGGCGGACGAAAAACAAGACAGGAAAACAAACAGAAGGCTTTACGGCCAGACGAGAAAAATTATGTGTGTATGAACGCGATGAGGCACGGAACCGAGAGAGACAGTGGTAGCGTGTGTTACTTGGCGAAAGCCAAGGAAGGAAAGGATTATTGACCGGAAGCATGTGACCATGCCGGTGTAAAGGGAAGAGAGAGAGAGTGGTAGAGGGAGAAAGAGAGGGAGGAAGTAGAAGAATGGTGAGCAACGAGAGGAAAAGAGAAAGAGAGGAAATACGAGGGGGAAAAGGAGATACGTAGTAGTAACAGAGGAAGAACAAGAGGGGTAAGGCGAGATACGTAGTAGTACAGAGGAAGAACAAGAGGGGTAAGGCGAGATACGTAGTAGTACAGAGGAAGAACGAGGGGGGGGGGAGAAAGGAAAGAGAAAGAGATAGAGTGGCGTCGGAGGATAAGTTTACGAACTACTTACAATTTTTGTGAGACGCTGCGTTCAATCATGTAAAAACAAAAGTAAATGAGTATATGCATATATACGTACAGGTATGTGCATACCGACATCCACCTGTATGTATAGGTGCATATCTGGGTACAGGACATTGCACACAAACGTAGACGAGAACACACGAGCCACATAGAGAACATTCTACTTCTTCAGCTACCCACGTTTTAACACCGGCGTTTCGACGAGCTTCGGGCAGGACGCAACGTTAAAACGGCTCGTCCCATGGATCGCAGATTAAATCTGTATACGCAAATTAAATCTAGCCATGGAGGAATGTAGTGGCGGACGAATATATATATATATATGCCGGGTGAAATGCTTTGCGGTATTTCGTCTGCCGTTATGTTCTGAGTTCAAATTCCGCTGAGGTCAACTTTGCCTTTCATCGTTCCGGGGGGGGGGGGCGATTAAATAAGTACCAGTTACGCTCTGGGGTCGATGTAATCGACTTAATCTCTTTGTCTGTCCTTGTTTGTCCCCTCTGTGTTTAGCTCCCTGTGGGCAATAAAGAAACATATATATACAGGGTGTCCCATACTTCCCAGTACTCATGCATTTTATGTTCAAGATGTTTATTGATATACATACAATCCTAAAAAGTTAAATTAAATTCATGAAAATAAATTGTTGTAGAAACGATTATTTATTGTCATTTAGAATTATTTAATGTTCTCTCTCATTCCTGCGTGTTTGCAAATGTTCAAACTGCCTTCCTTCATTTTCCAAACAAAGCTGATAACATCCAACAATGGATTCGACAACATTGCCAAACATTTCATTTGGAATTGCAAGACATTGTATTCGAATTTCATTTTTCAAATCATCAATTGTCACTGGTTTTGCAGCGTAAACCTTATCTTTGAGATGTCTCCATAAAAAAAAAAATCCATTGGCGTGAGGTCTGGGGAACGTGCAGGAAATTCAACGCTACCTCCCCTCTCAATCCATTTGTTTGGATTTGTTGCATCGAGGTAAGCCTGTACATCGCGATGGTAGTGAGGAGGAGCTCCATCTTGCTGGAAGTAAATCTCCTCCTCCCCAAACATCTCTTCAATTCATGGACCGACATTTTCCATCAGTAAGTTTAAGTAGACTGGGCCACTGACAGTTTGGTAAAAAAAAAAAAAAAGGTCCAACGATACCCCATGTAGACATCCCACACCACACAGTAACACCTGGCAAGTTCAGATGGTGTTCCATAGTAAAATGTGGATTTTCACAGGCCCAGTATGTGAAATTATGTCGGTTGAATGAACCATTTAACTTGAAGGTGGCCTCATCGCTCCATAAGATTTTCTCTGGAAACGTTGCATCCTCTGCGAATTTGTTCAGATACCATCGTGCAAAATTGAACTCTCCGATCAGGATCATCTTCGTCAAGGGCTTGAATTAATGTCGGAACGTAACTTTTCCAATTAGCTCGTTTCAACATCCAATGAACACTCAATTTGGGGATTTCTATCTCATGACTCAATTGTCTTACGGATTTCTTTGGGGATCGGGAAAGGGTTTCCATTAATTGGTTGTGTCTATTGGGGCTGGTGGCTGTTTGTGGTCTTCCACAGCGTTGCTTAGTAACGTTCTGAACAGTTCCGTATGCTTCAAATTTATCTTTGATGCGAGCAATAATGCGTCGTGTTGGTGTTGTCTTCTGAAACTATCTATTAAATTGTCTTTGCACTTCCGTGACATTTTCGCGCTTCCAGTAGCACTTTAGTATAAACTTTTTTTCCTCAAACGTTAGTTGTGCATTTGCCATTGTGAAGGGTTGGAATAAAAAAAAAAGCAATACATTAGTAATCGTCTGTCAAAGAGTGAGTACATCTTTTGGGGACACCCTGTATATATAAAGAATATGAGGGGTTTAGTTCATTTGTGATCTAAATGAATTGGTACGCCGCTATAGTTGGTATCCGTGTATCCAGTAAGTTCCAAATTCACAGCTGAGGTTGGATCTAGGGATCCGTTATAGGGTTCCATTATTGCAGGTATATATATTATTCTCCCACCTGTGTTCTAACTTTACTCTTTATTCTTCTATTTTATTCCTTACTAGCAGTATAACCCGGCGCTGCTCGGGATTAAGCTAGGATTATTAAATGATTAAGTCCTTTATTTCAAACCAAAATAAGTAACATCGACATCAGATTGAGCGAAATCCGTTGAAATTGGTTTGGCTGAAAATGGTTTGCTGGCAATTTGATTGGAAAATCCCATAAGGAATCAGTTTATTTGTTATTTTCACTTATTGACTCTTTTTTTAAATGTTGCATTAGAGATCTGCATAGGAGAAGGTTGATCTGAAGGTTTGCATTGGGGATCTGGATTGGAGTAACTTAGGAAAGCTTACCAACAACCTTAACCAAAAAATAAGGAGCCTGTCCCTTCTATGTTAACTCTAACCCTAACCCTAACTCTGACCCTAAAACCGTAATCCTAACCCTAATCCTAATCCTAACCGTAACACCCTAGTGGAAATCGCGCGGGTGTTAATCTGAAAAATTACCAAACCCTTTTTGTGGTCCGAAAAACGGGTTGGGGTGACTGACAAATTGTTACATACGTTTTTGTTTCATAGTTGTGAAATATAAACAAAACTCTTTCGCTCCCAAAGTAGTATATGTGCGTATGTGTGAGAGTGAGAGGGGGGGGGGGAGAAAGATGAACGATTTAAAATAAATAAATGATTTAAAATAAATATATTTGAATTGTTGTGTGAGAAAGTATATATAATCTTATTATAGAATATAGTGTCTTTCAAAAACATCTTATATTTGAAACTATATCTCATGTTTAAGAAAACAAATGCATTTTACTCTGTCTTCCTTAGCTACATTTTCTTTCGTAATACGCTTTGTCTCCCTCTTCCACTCGTTCGTTCCTTTTTTTTTTTTTGTTAGACGCTGTCTTGGTGAGAGAAATTTTTTTTCCTTCGCCGCTTTGTCTCCCTCTTCCACTTTTTCATTGTTTTTTTTAGACGCTTGGCAAACACTCTGTTTCTCCCCTTGTCACAAACACACTATTTCTTTCTTTCTCTCTTTTTTCTTTCTCTCTTTCTTTCTTTCTCTCTCTCTCTTTCTTTCTTTCTTTCTCCCTCTCTTTCTTTCTGTCTTTCTTTCTCTCTTGCTCTCTCTCCTTCACGCGCGTACGCACAGATTTGATTTCGCCATGTCAACAAACTTCAAAATTGGTAAAAGTTTATCGATTTTTACAGCTATACGCGGGTACCTCTGTGAGAAAAAGTTGACAAAAACACAGATAGGGTCATGAACAATGTCCTCCTAAAATTGGAGCGACATGCGTGCTAATTTGTGGACGTGCATAACCCACATCACGTACACACACACACACACACAAACATCTTGTGTTTTATAGATATTGATGAAGTGTGGATCCATTTTATTCTTTGTAAACTGTAAATTTTCCCTGTCTAAAATATTCCTACCTTGTCTCTGATGATGGAATTCCCAGTGCATGGACATGCTAACCTTCCACTTGGGTTATCCCAGAAACAGCTGTAAGGCTTCAAATTCACCTTACCTTAATTAAACTATTCTAAACGACTTGAGATACCTGTTCTGCCTTGGTTTTGCGTTTTCCTCAAATATATATATATATATATATATATATATATATATATATATATATATATATATATATACATATATATATATGTGTATGTATACATATATATATATATATATATATATATATATATATATATATATATATATATATATATATATATATATATGTATATATATATATATATATATATATATATATATATATATATATATATATATATATATATATATACATATATATATATATGTGTATGTATACATATATATATATATATATATATATATATATATATATATATATGTATGTATGTATGTATTTATTTATTTATTTATTTATTTATGTGTTTCAGCCAAGTGGCTGCGGTCATGCTGGTGCACCACCGTAATTTTCACGTTCCTCGCATGGCTCTTCTCCCCCACCTGACATGGTCCAATCAAGAGTTTTGATGGCACATCTGGTGTATAAGAGAATTTGACATAGCTGCCCTAAACTGCGTCTCATTACGAGCCATTGGTTCGTCTGGTACCGTGGAGAGGAAAGTGTCAAGTTTTGTCTTGAAGACCTCCGCATCCATGTCTTGCATGTCTCTCAAATGTTTTGGCAGGGCATTGAAGAGCTGAGGTCCTCTGAAACCGAGGCTGCTGCAGTATCTCGTTCTTATGTGAGATGCAGTGGACGGTACCTTTGGCACCATGCAGTGGCGACCCGTGCGGGCGTTCCTGTAGTACTTGATGCCAAAGTTTGGCACCAGTCCTTCCAGTATTTTCCATATGTATATTATTACATATCTCTCCCGCCTGCGCTCCAGGGAGTAGAGACCTAGTGCCTTCAGTCGCTCCCTGTAGTTCATCTGTTGGACTGTGGCGATCTTTTTTGTATAGTGCCGCTGAATTGCCTCGAGTTCAGCTGTCCGCTTAACACTGTGTGGTGACCACAACTGAGAGCAATAGTCTAGGCGGCTCAGAACAAATGTCTTCCACAGAGTCAACATGACTTTTTGATCCCTTGTACGGAATGTCCTCAGTCTCCACCCTGCCAGTTGTCTGCACTTTGCTGTCAACTTGACAATGTGCATGTGAAATGATGCATCACTACACATGTTGATGCCCAGATCTCTTACTGTTTGTGGTTCTGGGATTGCAGTACCTCCAGGCCCTGTGTATGCCAGTTGGGAGGTGCTTGTGGTCTTGTAGCGCAGTACTTGAAATTTTTTTGCATTGAACTGCATATTATTTTGCTCTGCCCACTCATATATTGCATTTAGGTCATTCTGCAGGCTTACAATATCATCAGGATTCTTTATTGCCTGAGATATCTTTGTGTCATCAGCATAGCTAGTGACAGTGGCTCTCCGAGTGACCGTGGGCATGTCCAGAAGGGCCACTATGAACAGTAGTGGCCCCAGAACCGTTCCTTGTGGAACACCGCTCAATATTTGTGTTTCCCTAGATAGTTCTCCATTGGCTGCAACTGTCTGACTTCTACCATTCAGGAAGTCATGCAACCACTCTCCTAATTTACCAGCTATGCCAAGGTTTCGCAGCTTGTGACATATCAAGCCATGATCAACTTTGTCAAAGGCTTTTGCAAAGTCGAGATATATCACATCAACATTTGAATGGTCAAGTAGCTGCTTCAGGACCCAGTCATAATGCTGCAAGAGCTGCGTGAGGCAGCTTCTACCTGGACGGAAACCATGCTGGGTCTCATTCAGCAAGTCATTTTCTTCTAGGAACGCAATCAATCTCCTTCTGACAATTCGTTCCATGACTTTGCTAATATGTGAAGTCAGAGAGATGGGCCTGTAGTTCCCAGCCTCTGCTCTGCTTCCACCTTTATGGATAGGACATATGGTGCCTTCCTTCAGCTTTTTGGGAAGTTTACCATTTGCAAGGAAACTCTGGAAGAGTATCCGGAGTGGTCCTGCTAGTTCTTGTTTACACGAATTTAAGAGGACAGCTGGGAAACCATCGGGGCCAGTTGCCGAATTCGAGCTCATTTCATTTATGGCAGCTATCACATCTTCCTCTTCAATGCCGATGTAGGTAATGGATGCAGTCTTTTTCTATATATGTGTATGTATACATATATATATATATATATATATATATATATATATATATATACATACACATATATATATGTGTATGTATATATATATATATATATATATATATATATATATATATATATATATATATATATATATATATATGTATACATACACATATATATGTATACATACACATATATATATGTATACATATATATATATATGTATACATACACACATATTGACCGTTGACTGAACACTATTCAATTTTTTTTCTCCGTGTTTTTCTCCTTGTCTCCGTATTCTTTCTGTTGAAGAGCGTAGCTCGAAACGTCAAAGACTTTCCGTATTCCCGAGCGTCATACTAATATATACTTTTGTTATTTACACCACCTGTCCTCGTCTGTTGTTATTATTTGTATATTCTCCCATATATATATATATATATATATATATATATATATATATATATATATATATATATATATATATACAGGGATGCAGCTCAGAATTTTGTCAGTGAACAAGTCATGGTTTCAAAGAGACGAAAATATTTTGACAAATTACATTCAAATGTTGAAGTGAGTCTAACAATTATTTTGTGTGTTTTAAAATGGCTTATAAACACCTTCCATGCTGCAATACTTAACTAATTCATGTCAAATGCAATCCTTATTTATCCACATTGTTTTTGAATTAATATTCCATGATTTCATAGCTTCAAGAATTCAGTGACATGATTGTTTATTTTTAGAGTGATGTTGTAGGGTAGCTGTGAGAGGCCAGATGTGGCTGGTTTTAACATAAAACAAGGACAGAATACTTGGACTGGATATGACGGGTTTAGGTGGTTAGGAGTTAAGAATGATGTGGAAGTTGTCAATTATTATTCTCTTGTATTTAAACTTAAAATATTGGTTTCAAATTTTAGCACAAGGCCAGCAGCTTTGGGATGGAGCTAAGTTGGTTAAATTGATCCCAGTGTCCAACTGGTGCTTATTTTATGAACCCCGAGAGGTTGAAAAGCAAAGTCAATTTTGGCAGAATTTGAACTTGGAACATGAAGAGGGACGAAATACCATCAAGCATTTTGCCTGGCATGCTAACAATTCTGCCAGCTCACAGCCCTTTTTTAAATTTGAAATATCGACCAAAGACATTGTAAGGATTATCAAAATCCTAGACGTCCAGCCTCAACTGACTCTATACTAAACAACTGGAAATCCAAACTGCAACAGCAAACTTGACAGAAACCACTTCATTGAAAAAAGCATTAATTCAGTTTTAAGACATTTGATGTGAATGGCTTACCTGTCAGAAAGTCTGTCTTGTAAATTTGGTAATAAAGTAGACAGCTAGCAGACATTGCTCATCACAAACACTTGGGATAGGATACCCCCATCACATCTGGCTGATGGAGTCTCATTTTTCATACTAACTATCAATTTGAAGTGGAGGTGCACAATGAAGAACACACATTAGACTCTGTTATCTCTCCTTTACTCTCTCTCTTTCTCTCTCTCTCTCTCTTTTTTTTAATATGAACAACTCACTCATGTTATCTATTAACGTCTTCTTTGCATTTGCATATCAAACTATCCCAGATTCTTTAAATTTTCTACATAGGTGCAGGCATGGCTGTGTGGTAAGAAGTTTGCTTCCAAACCACATGGTTCTGTGTTCAGTCCTACTGCGTGTTACTTTGGGTGTTTCTACTGCAGCCTCAGGCCACCCAACATCATGTGAGTGGATATGGTTGATAGAAACTGAAAGAATCCCATTGTGTGTGTGTATGTGTGTGTGTGTGTGTGCAAATGTGTTGGTGTATTTATGTCCCCATAACTAAGCATGTCCGCAAAAGAGACTGATAGAATAGGTACAAGCTTTAAAAGAAAAATAAATACTGAGGTCAATTTGTTCAACTAAAACACTTCAAGGTGGTGCCCCAGCATGGTCACAGTCCAATGAGTGAAACAAGTAAATGATAAAAGATATACTGGGATTGATTTGTTCAAATAAAACCCTTCAAGATGGTGCTACAGCATGGCCACAGTCCAATGAGTGAAACAAGTAAAAGATAAAAGATATACTGGGATTGATTTGTTCAACTAAAACCCTTCAAGGTGGTGCCCCAGCATGGCCACAGTGCAATGACTGAAACAAGTAAAAGATAAAAGATATACTGGGATTGATTTGTTCAACTAAAACCCTTCAAGGTGGTGCCCCAGCATGGCCACAGTCCAATGAGTGAAACAAATAAATGATAAAAGATATACTGGGATTGATTTGTGTGGTGTGTGCGTACGAGTAGATGTAATCGCCTTACCTCGGTTTTCCTTTCCTCGACTGCGAGTCCGTCTTGCGGTATCCGATCCTTGAAGCTTGCCCCGACCCAAAGTACACCAGGAATAGCAGCTGCTTCTCCCAAACCTTCCCAAACCTAGACCGTCGCTTAACACGTCTTGTCCTGACCGCAGCCCCGTTCGAAAAGGGCACGAATCCCGATCGAGGCTCCCTCTGCCCTTTTTCCCCTTCCGGTCGACTCGCCCTTCCGGTCAGCCTCCCCAGACACTGACATCATACCACACGCCACCCTGATCTTAAAGATCACGTTCACCCCTACTCCAATTCGAAGTCCGCCATCCAACCGGGAGGGTGCCCTACACGTCGAGATCTTCTCAAGCTAGGTGGCTTGTTTCCATCGCACTCTTCATCCGACGAAGTGTCTATCCTGCGCAGATCCAGCACGTGACGCGGCATTCCATCCACAGAGACATTGTTTCTGGAATTGACCGCTGTCACTGTTCCCCTGCCCCATTGTGATGTGCAGCGTGCCTTCGGCGGCTTGACCCAAACTTCCTCCCCTACTTTCACGCCGGCGGGTCCCTTCTCTTCCTCGCAGAACTCCGGCGTCTTACAGGGATGCCTCCATTCATATTTGAACACCGCTCTGTGCGGCACAGACTCTTCCGCTTGTCCGGATCGGGGAGACATATTGTACCAGTAGACCGCTTCCAGGGGCGAAATGTGCCCCCTTTCAGCCATGGCCTTGATCGTCCGATGGTGCCTCTCAACGATTCCGTTGCCGCTCGGTCTATACGCCGCTCTAAATAATCGTCGCACCTTCCACCGGTCAAGCATCTCTCCCAACGCTTCCGAACGAAACGCCGCCCCGTTGTCCATTAGCAGTTCTTCCACAGGACCCCTCTCCAAGAATATCCCGTTGAGAATGCGGGCAATCTCATCGGCAATGCCTGTCCTCAGCTCCCTCCAAATGGCCAGCCGGCCCGGCCCGCAGTCGACCATGCTGAGATACATTTCCTGACGGTAGTGCGTCACATCCACAGCCAGTCTCTTCCAGTTGCACTCTACTGAGAGGTTCCCCTGCTCATGCCCACCCGGGGCGGGGTCAATAGACTGGCATCTGTCACATTTCGCGACCACTTTCTTAACGTTTCTCCTAGTGACGTCAGCATCAACCATTTTCGCCAGATACAGGGTCCTATCCATCCCCAAGTGGTGCATAGCATGTAGCTCCTTCAGTTCGGAGTCACCCAGCCGACACGCTGCTGCTATCCCTTTCCTTGCTTCCTCCGGTTCCTCCAGCCACGCCTTTTTCACCCTGGTCAGTGCGTCCGCCCTGTTTCTTTCCGAAGGCACGAAAACCACGTTCAGCTTCAGTCCGAACTCGGCGATCAGCTCTCCCAGAACTCCTAGGCGGCGTTTCACCAACATCTCCGCGGCACCTTTCGTCCGGACTCTCTTCTCGCTGGTAATTACTGTTCCTACCCAGCCGACCACGGTGGCCGAATCCGTCCGGATCTCGATCGAGCGCAGTCCCCATCTCAGGGCCAAGTTCACCCCTTTCAGCACCGCATCTAGTTCGGCGACATTGATGTGGTTGAAGTCGTCCGCTTTCCGTAGCCAGGCCGCATCCTCCACCTCAGCACCTTCGATCTCCAACACAACCCCTATCGCTATACTGCTAGCATCACACCAAACCGTCCCGCACTCCGTCTTGGGCACATGCCAGTTTCCTCTGACCGGGTCTTCCGCTCTCGTTCTCTCCAGGATTCCCCGCATCATCGCCACCGTCGCCTCTCCCACCTTGTCACTCCAACTCTCCCCCTCTGCTCGTCTCTTGATGTAACTACATGCAATGCGCAACCAACGAGCGATCGGATAGTGTCCGATCAACTTCCCACAAACCGAGAACAACTCTCTCCTGCTGACGCTGGAACTCAGCTCTGGGATCTCGTTTCCTCTCCGGAACACCAGCTCACCCGATCTGCCTTTTTGTAGCTTCAGCCCCAGCGCAGCTCCCCCCACCGTCGAATCAGGCGGCTTCGCAATCAGCCCGAACCTCTTACTACCTCGGTGGCTGGCACTACAGTCTCGTCAACCAAAATGTCGTCGATGTAGGAACTGGTGGCCTTCCTTATTCGCTCCTCTTTCACTAGGACGGACTTGAGCACCATCGCCATAATTTTCGGAGCGGAATTCAGCCCGAAATCCAGCCTGGTTAAACAGTACGTCCGGCCCTTGTACCGCACCAGCTGGTATGGCCACAGCTTGTCACTCACACGGAGCTGCAAATATGCCGACTTCAAGTCGACGATCGTCGCTGCCTTGGTCGACTGTCTCCACACACGTAACGTCTCACCGCAAACGTCTGTTGCCTCGCCTCCCGTGTGGCACGATATATGCTCGTTCAGTTCCCTAAAGTCCAGCACCGGTCTGACTTTTCCTTTCGTCGGCTGCACCACCGCCATCAGAGGCAGCACTCCACTCACCACCTCCTTTTTCCACGGGACAAGGACTCCTTCCTTGATCCATCTCTCTACCTCCTCGTCGAACTCGACGCCGGCGTGACCTTTCAACGTATGCTGGTAGCAGCTCGCCCTGTTCTTTAGTAGTGGCGGCTCGTCCTTCCATCGCCACTCTATCGTCCACCTCCGACCATCAAACGCCGCCTGAAAATCTTTGTCTTCGATGGTGTAAGCGGCGCTGTCCTCGACGGGGCTCTGCTCTCCCTGGCGGTCCCGACTCACGGCGCACGATGCCCCCACGCTTCCGAACATGACCTCATCTCCTGCAATCCTAACGCCACCAAGATGATTGATGGCGTCCATCCCCAACACGACATCAACCCCGTCTATCACATAGTCGATCACGATCACCCGTAGCCTCAGCGCCGCGCTCGGTAACGCTATCTCCAGACTGGAGCTGCCCCTGCAACGGATCTCTCTACCGTCGACCTCTCGGACGCTACTCGTCCCATCCCATTTCTTCACCACCCTTGGCGTCACGAGGGTAGTCGTGCAACCCGTGTCCACGAGGGCCTTGAACTTCTTCCCCTCGACCTCGACTCCGACCACGGGCAGCGCCTCTACTTGGTTGCGGGGAAAGTTTGAGAGGCAGCAACTTCCCCACGGTCGTTTCCCTGGTCGCAATCACGGGCGATGTGCCCAGTCTTCCTGCATCGATAGCAGACGGGCCCCGATTCGGCGCATTCCCTCGCCATGTGCGGCACTTGACATTTGAAACACCGGCCCGAGAACGGCCGCTGTCGTTGCTCGGTAGGCTTTCTCACGCCGCTCTCAGGCTGTCGTCTGTCGGAACGTGCCTCTGTCGCCGCCATCGCTATCGGCTTCCTTCCGACGTGCTGTGTCAACACGCGAGCTTGCGCTACTAGCTCACTGAGCGCCATCTTTCTCCCGCCAGGCAACTGCTGCAATCGGATCCCTACGTCGTCGGGGAATCCATTTACAAACGCCAGCCGCGCCGCTCTGTCCAGGCCTTCTCCCGTAAACCCAGCCAGCGTGGCCAGTCTTCGCACTTCCGCCGCGTATTCATCCACTGTTCTCCCCCCCCCCCATCTAATCGTTCCTAGTTTTACGAAGGCAGCGTACTCGCTCTCCGTATATGCCTCTCTCAGCCTCCGTTCGACGTTCTCTGCACTTAATCTTTCTTCCTCGTCCATTTCTAGGTAGAGGGTCAGGGCGATCCCTTCCAAGTACAGAGCCATGAGACTCGCTACATCACTTATTCCTTGCAGTTTGGCAACGAGCCTAATTTTTCGTATCCAAGCCATCACATCTTCGCCATTAAAAGGCCTGATCACATCGCTGGCGATCCTAATCTTGGTGGCTGCCATCGCGGCGAATTTCTGCACGTGGGGCCGAAATAGCTTGTGGTGTGTGCGTACGAGATGTAATCGCCTTACCTCGGTTTTCCTTTCCTCGACTGCGAGTCCGTCTTGCGGTATCCGATCCTTGAAGCTTGCCCCGACCCAAAGTACACCAGGAATAGCAGCTGCTTCTCCCAAACCTTCCCAAGCCTAGACCGTCGCTTAACACGTCTTGTCCTGACCGCAGCCCCGTTCGAAAAGGGCACGAATCCCGATCGAGGCTCCCTCTGCCCTTTTTCCCCTTCCGGTCGACTCGCCCTTCCGGTCGACTCGCCCTTCCGGTCAGCCTCCCCAGACACTGACGTCATACCACAATTTGTTCAACTAAAACCCTTCAAGGTGGTGCCCCAGCATGGCCACAGTCCAATGACTGAAACAAGTAAATGATAAAAGATAAGCAGGTTCTTTTTTATAGTTACACTCTTATATCCATCATGGACAGTCACCTTAACAATTTTATTGCCTTCTCCAACGTTTTCTAAACTTGGGATATACATTCCAAAGAGACAGAAACCTAAACCATTCCTAAACAATGTAAATGTACTGCTTTCCCGCAAATTCTATCTCTCACAAGATTTGCTAATATTTCCTTTGGAAACCATACATATGAAGAAGAAGACAAAGGTTAGGTTCAGCCACTTTTTGCTTTCACTGACAAATACTTGAAACAAATTTTTGATAAGTTTACTAAGGCTCATCCTGTTTGATATTAAATAGACACAGGTGCAAGTGTGGCTATGTGGTAAGAAGCTGGTTATGTGATAAGAAGCTTGCTTCAAGGTGGCGAACTGGCAGAAACGTTAGCACGCCGGGAGAAATGCTTAGCGCTTTTCGTCTACCGTTACGTTCTGAGTTCAAATTCCGCCGAGGTCGACTTTGTCTTTCATCCTTTTGGGGTTGATTAAATTAGTACCAGTTATGCACTGGGGTTGATGTAATCGACTTAATCCCTTTGTCTGTCCTTATTTGTCCCCTCTATGTTTAGCCACTTGTGGGCAATAAAGAAATAAGAAGCTTGCTTCTCAACCACATGGTTCTGGGTTCAGTGCCAATGTGTGGCACCTTGAGCAAATGTCTCCTTCTGTAGCCTTGGGCCAACCAAAACCTTGTGGGTGGATTTGGTAGATGGAAACTGAAAGAAGCCTTTGTATATGTTTGTGTGTCTATGTTTGTGCCCCCACCCACCATCACTCGACAACCAGTGTTGGTGTGTTTATGTCCATATAACTTAGCGGTTCGGTGAAAGAGACTGAAAGAATAAGTACTAAGCTTACAAAGAATATGTCCTGAGTCAAATCATTTGACTAAAGGCAGTGCTCCAGCATGGCTGCAGTCAAATGACCACAACAAGACTAGAAGAATAATAGAATATAGAAAGTGGTGAGCTGGCAGAATTGTTAGCACACCGGCCAAAATGCTTTCTGGCATTTCATCTGTCTTTATGTTCTGAGTTCAAATCCCACTGGGGTTGACTTTGCCTTTCATTCTTTTGGGGGTCGATAAAATAAATAGCAGCTGAGCACTGGGGTCGAAATAATTGACTTACCCCCTCCCCTGAAATTGTAGGCCTTGTGCCCAATACACCCAATATAAAGTGGAATCGGTGAAGTTCACAACTATAGACAGACAGAGCACAGTGCACCCTCTGCCTATAATACAATATAAGGTGGAAAGCTGGTAGAATCTTATCCTTGCTGAGTAAAATGCTTAGTGGAATATTGTCCACCTTTATGTTCCAAGTTCAAATTATGCTAAGGGCAACATTGCCTTTCATCCTTTTTTGGGGTGGGGTCGATAAAATGAGTACCAGTTGAGGACTGGGAGTGGGGATGTTGATGTAATCAAATAAGCTCCTCCTCTGAAATTGCTGGCCTTGTGCCACTATTTGAAATCAGTATTAAATATGTAAAACAAACAGGCACAGGTGTGGCTGTGTGATAAGTCTACTTGCCTCCACGAAAAGAAAGAGAAAAGTGAGCAGGGGACACACAGGTTGTGGGAGAGGAAGAGGACCCACTGGGTGTGCTGATGGAGGTCCCGACTCCTGCAACCTCAAAAAGGAAAAGGAAAAAAGGAAACGGGAGACAGTTGCTGTGCTGCTGACAGAGACCGATGCTCTGCCGGTGGGATGTGTGCCATCAGTGCGAGAGGCTTCATCAGTGGGAATTGTGCTACTGACAGAGGAAGCCATGGCCCCTCTCAGTGAAAATAATGAAGAATTTGTGGTCTTCTATCTCAAGGGAGGGGCTGTAGAAAGCTTTCTAAATGGTTTTGCAGGGAACTGGTGGTCCTGACCTGCATCGATTGGCCTCTGTAGGTGGCTGCGGAGGTAATGGAAGAGAGCGAGTTTTATGAAATAATTGATTTCTTCTCTAAGGAGGAATATAATTTTCTGTTCTGGGTCCCCAAACTGATGCTGCAGGATTGACTGCAGGCAGCAAGGGATCTGATTAGGGATGATGGATAATGAGACTCAGCACCTCAATTTATGTTATTATAATTGTTTGTTAATAAGAAAGAAGAAAAAAAGAAAAGTGTTTCCGAGGGGCAATCGATCGGCGGGTGTCGTTGCTCCTCTCATCAATACCATACTTTGTTTATCGTTTCATCTCATTTGTGTTACTGTCCAGCCCGCAGCTTCCTTTCTTCTATGTAAGGCCTTCATGGCCAATCTTCATGAAATAAAGAAGTCGACTTGCCAGCCAACTGGTTCTGGGTTCAGTCCTACTGCAAATGTCTTTTATTATAGTCCTGGGACAACCAATGCCTCGTGAGTGGATCTGACAGATGGAAACTAAAAGAAGCCCATCATAATTGTGTGTGTGTTTTGTTTATCCCATACTCATCTTGTGACCACCAATGTTGGTTTATGTCACTGTCAATGAGTGATTCAGCATTAGCCATCAATAGAATAAATATCAGGCTTAAAAAGAAAAATAACAACTGGGTTTGATTCCTTCAACTGAAATCTTTCAAGATAGTGTCTCAGCACAACCAAAGTTCAGTGACTCTAACAAGCAGAAGATAAAACAAAATGGTAAATAGTCGCTCACTGACACAGTCCAGTTCCTGGTCCATAGATGTGCTGCCAGCTTTTTCTATGTTATTACAAGAATGTCTACTACTTGGAGGTTGCTAGTTTCATGGTTCACTTCATGGTTCACTACCCATGTTGTATCTAGTCCTCTGAGCCCTATACAAGCTGCTTCTACGAGGTGGTATCAACAAGTTCCTGGACTAGTTATGTTTAATAAAAGAATAACTTATTTACCTAAGTTTTAACATCAACTTCCCCTTGTGCAGCAATACACTGATCCCAGAATTCCTGCCACTTTTGGAATCTGACCTGGAAGTCAATTTCCATAAACAAGTCAAGAACCTTCTGTGATTCGCTCTTGATCTCAACAACAGTGTTAAAACAGTGACCTTGAGCTGTATTTTGATCTTGAGGAAGAAATACGAATCCACAGGGACTAAATCTGGTGAATAGGGCAGCTGTAGAAGTGATACCTTATTGTTTTTGGTGAGAACTCACAAGTGAGGAGAGCTTGGTGACAGGATGGCATTGTCTTTGTGAAGAATCTAATTCTTCACGCTCCACAGATCTGGCCGGTTTTGCTGAATGTCCTCCTTCAGACGCTTCAATAGAACACTTGATTGACGATCTGGCCTTGGGGGATAAATTCTTGATGCACAATACCACAATTCTGGGGGTGATACTTGTGGTAGGTCTTGAATGAAAGACTTAATGATAACTAAGTTATTTTACTAAATTCTTTGTTATATTTAATGTAATTGAAAAAAACTCAGAGCATCTAAAATAAATACAGTAACGAAAGGGTTAAGGCAAAAGATTTATCAGAGCTAATCCAGGAATATACAACAACAACAGCAGCAGCAGTAGTAGTAGTTTCAGGGCAATCATAGTTCTTATATTCTGTGAACAAATGAATTAAATCTTTTGATACCAATCTGTCTAAGATTGCCCCAAGTTCTATGATATGTGCTTCCAGCTTTAAAGTGATTTAAATTAAAAATATTCCATCAAAATTTTATCTAAATTTCAGTTCTAAACACCAGGTAAATAATAATAAAATAATTTTACTAAATTTTTCATTGTTTTCAAAATTAATTGAAATAACAAAGGCTGTAATAAATGGATTAAATACATGGAAGTATGTCTTTATTCATTGGTGCTGATTAGCCAGGGTTAATCCTTAGCCATCTTATTATAAGAACATTCTGACCAATATCTTGCAATCAGCCAGTGTGGACAGGTGGCATAGATACAGGTGACATAAGACACATTAGCAACAGCATGCTGAGGCTTTCATCTGGTAGTAGACTGATAAGAAGTGGACACCAATGGAATGACACCACTTCTTTCTTTTCATGTTGACATGGGTTGGATGAAACATTTTGAGTGAGTATTCTTCAACTGGAAGCATTCTCGACTCTAATTCTTACTTGTTTTCAAGTGAAGTGCTTTATTCCACTGAAATCTGCATGCCAAGTCACAGAACGTTTGGACAATTTGTTTGTGCAGGGCATAAACAAATATTACTGCTGCCTAAGCAGTGTCAATATGGAAATAAATAAAGACAAATACACACACATAAGGCCACATCCATCACCCCTCCAATACACTCAATCACTTGGTCAAGGGAGCTTTTTCCTTCTCTTCTCTCATTTTGCAAGTTACATGGCAACCTCATTACTGCTGGTGCCATGAAAAAGCTGTGCCCAGTACATTCTGTAAAGTGGTTGGTGCCAGGAAGGACATCCAAGCATAGGAACCATGTCACAACAGACAATTGGAGTTTGGGCAGCTCCCAGCTGACCAGCTCCGTGTCAAGCCATCCAACACATGCCAGCATGGGAAGCAGATGTTAAACGATGATGATGATGATGATGATGATGATCCAGCTGTAGAAACCATGCGAAAGCTAACATTGGCTCAACACAGTCGTGGGACTCGTCGGATCCTATCAAATCATCCAATCTATGCTGGCATGGAAAATGGACATTAAATGATTATTGCTGCTGCTGATGATGATTGTGATGATAATGATGCACACACACACACACACACAGACACACACACACACACACAGACACACACACACACACAAAAACACACACACACACACGTGATTGTACAGTTTCTGTTTACCAAATTTCACTTAGAAAGCACTGGTCAGCCCTAGTAGAAGACACTTGTTCAGGGGTGCCATGCAATGGAATAGAATCTGAAACCTTGTGCTTGTGAAGTAAACTTCTTGCTCATAGAACCGTACCTATTCAAAATATGCCCCGAGCCTGTTCATGGTCAAAACATTTAGAACATGGGTAAAAAAAAAAAATGAAAATAAAATCATTATAAAAGACATTGAAGACAAAAAAAATAAATAAATAAATAAGTGGTTTCCTGACATGGAAACGGCATGCAGTCAGAAGGCGGTTGAATATCTCATCGTTTATTTTTCAAAAGAAACATTCCAACATCAAAAGGCAGATCAAAGTGAATGTATATTAATTGATAAAAGGTTTGAAGTTACAAAAGTTATCTCTTTGAAAAAAACCTTTAACAAAAAAAAAAAAAAATCTTTAAAAGAAAAAAAGAAAAAAATCAAAACGTATTTACAAAAAAATATTTTTAAAATTGCAAGTACAAAAACAACTGTTACTTCAGTTACTTTGATGTGTTTCTGGAACAGCTTCTGCAAAAAAAAAAAAATAATAATAATAAATAAATAAAAAACACAATCTATTAATGGACTGACATTATATCATAGCAAATGTTAATGTTGTCAAATTTGCATTGAAGAAATATGGCATGTCGCAGATCTAAAATTATATTAAGATCTTAACCGGTTGCTAATTATCAATTCCGTTTTAAATCTGTATTATGGCAGGTAGTTTTCTAGAAATAAAACATTTGTTACTATATGCACTTAGCTATGAAGGGAACCTAACCTGCTAGAAAATAGCAGCCAAAGCAGCCTGGAGAAAAAAACCCACATTGTTTGCAGTCTTGTAAACAGGGAAGAACATATTGGATAGCCCGTCGTATATATGTATATATATATATATATATGTGTGTGTGTGTGTGTGTGCGTGTGTTTGTCCCCCTACCATTGCTTGACAACCAATGCTGGTGTGTTTACATCCCTGTAACTTAGCAGTTCGGCAAAAGAGATCGATAGAATAAGTACTAGGCTTCCAAAGAATAAGTCCTGGGGTCGATTTGCTCGACTAAAGGCGGTGCTCCAGCATGACCTCAGTCAAATGACTGAAACAAGTAAAAGAGTAAAAGAGGGCTCATTTCCTTGTCATTTCTGATAGGTTATTTCTGTTGTTGTTTGTAGATAAATGAGATTTTGTTTGGATGTTTTCTTATAGCATTCACATCATGTCACTTTTTTTTTTACTCTACTGTCTCCAATCTGGACACAGCATACACACAGAGATATAAGCTAAACTTAGGTTTTACAAAGTTATTAATTATCCATCTGTACACAGAAAATAAAATTTAAAAAACTAAAAAAAACTGGATGAAATGAGAATGAATAGCAATATTTCCTTATTAAGACCTAATGGGGTAGACCAAGATTGAAATGGTTGGATAAAATCCATAGTCTAAGTTGGTCACACTTTGGAATCCAGCTGGAAAGTGTAATGATGGTTGTTTCTGGTAGGACCCCATGGAGAAAGTGCCAGAGGACTAGCCCCACAACTGGCAGGAGACTTAGGGATAAACTAGGAATAAGATGGTTGGAGAATATCCATAGTTCAGTTGTTCATGTTTGGAAACCCAGCAGGAAAGTCTAATGACGGTTGCTTTTGATAGAATTCTATGAAGGGCTCAACACCAATGACCATACAAGCAATTGAGCAGAGAAAATGGATGGGTGAATGGATTAGAGTTTGTTGCATCAATCCAAACATATTATTAGTAGGTAGTTTACTGTATCAACCTCAACTGAACTTTAATGCAGAACCGAACAGTATGAAATTATTCAATACTTCAAGGAATTAAATCTATTTCTGTATTGTGTTGGTCTTTTCTGACATGAATTCTTGCTAGGCCTTACCAGTATCCAAGAGAACTGGAAGAAGCCTTAGAAGATGTGCTAGCATAGTGTAAACTGCCATAAATCAATAAATATAATCATGTAACTGGATACAGAACTGTCAGACAACAGCCATTTTCCTAATAAATCTTCAAGAATGATTTAATATGGTTAAGATATTGATTTCAAACCAATATTCAAATTTCAGATATTATTCGATAACATTCCTATCCATTTCACTGGGAAGAAATGCGATTAGATTCTTAAAGATATGGATAAAAGATTTTTCAATAATTACGGAGCTGTTCAAGAAAAGTTGGCACCAACATGATTTTTCAGAAAAATCTAGATTTTCATGCATGTTCGCAAATGAAAGTTAAAAAAAAAACAAAAAACAAAAGCAAAAAGATTGATGCTTGGTATGAATGAATATTTTCTATAGAATTACAACTCTGCAAATATGCTTAACATATTCATCTGCCAAGTCTATAACTTTACCTTCAATAACCTATTAAATAAAGAGACAATTATAATTATTATTTTTATCGTTATTGAGGCAGTGAGCTGGCAGTATTGATAGCACGCCGGGCGAAATGATTAGCAGTATTTTGTCTGCCGCTACGTTCTGAGTTCAAATTCCACTGAGGTCGACTTTGCCTTTCATCCTTTTGGGGTTGATTAAATAAGTACCAGTCACACACTGGAGTCGATATAATTAACTTAATCCCTTCCCACAAATTTGAGGCCTTGTGCCTACAGTAGAAAGAATTATCATCATCATCATCATTATTAAGGTGGTAAATTGGCTGAAACTTTAGCATGCCAGGCGAAATGCTTAGTGGTATTTTGTCTGTCTTTACATTCTGAGTTCAAATTCTGCTGAGGTTGGCTTTGCCTTTCATGCTTTCAGGGTTGATAAATTAAGTACCAGTCAAGTACCGGGGTTGATGTAATCGACTAGTCCCCTCCCCTCATATTCCAGACCTTGTGCCTATAGTAGAAAGAATTATTATTATTATTATTATTATTATTATTATTATTTCAGCATTTCATATGTCCCTATGTTCTGAGTTTAAATTCCACCGAGGTCAACTTTGCCTTTCATCCCTACAGGATGCCATTGATTTCACCTTCTTTGCAACAACAGTTGCCATGCTTCCATTATGCTGTTCAACCTGGGTATTATGCATGAACTCAATAACAGATTTTTTTGCTCTCCTTCATAACAAAATGAAGCTTCTTACATCTTTCATGAGTTTTAGCATCCAGTCATTAGATGTTTCAGGATATTTGGCCAGTCTAATTGTAGTGGTTTTGTAAGAGATTTCAAATTGGATCAAGCCTCGACCTCCTTGGGCTCTGGGAAGGTAAAGACTTTCTGCATTTGCCTTTGGGTGGTGCATCTTATTGCAAGTCAGCAGCTTACAGATTTTCCAATTCATCTTCCTTATTTTGCTCACATTCCATTTCAACACATTCAAACTATAAATAACAACTGGAACTGCTAAGGGATTTATGACTTATTATTATTGTTCTGTGCTGTGGTTTGCTGTGATGCTCTTATGGTTACTGTATTGAAAGTGTTTTGCGTAGAATGTGTGCAGTACCCAGTAGTGCAATTTTCTGTATGTTATATATATTTGTAAGTCCTGGTGTTTTTGTTATGTATTTGTCTGAATATTTTTTTATTATACCTAAGGCACTTACTATGATAGGAATTGTTTCTGTTTTTAGATTCCACATTCGAGTTACCTCTATTTCCAGGTCTTTGTATTTTGAAAGTTTTTCCATTCTCTTTTAGGGAAACGTTGTCATCTGCTGATATTGATACATCAATTAGAAAGCATTTTATTATTATTATTATTATTATTATTATTATTATTATTATTATTATTATTATCATTATTATTATTATTATTATTATTATTATTATTATTATTATTATTAAGACAATGCATTGGCAGAATTTTTAGCAAGTTGGTCAAATTTCTTTGAGGTATTTCTTCTGGCTTTACATTTTGAGTTCAAATTCTACTGTGGTCGACTTTACCTTTCACCCTTTTGAGAGGAGGAAGGGGTCAACAAAATAAGTACCAGTTGATAACTGGGGTGAAGGTAATCAGCTAGCTCCCTCAAAATTTCAGGCCTTATTGTGTATAATATAAAAAGGATTATTTATTTATTAAATTATTTATGTCAAATTACAAAATAAAGTATAAAGATACTCAAAGTTTGGAAAAAAAAAAAAAGAAAAGTTAAAGAAAAAAAACAACAACAATTTCTTAAAAAACTTTAAGAATATACTTTCAGAAAGATGTGGGTTTAAGTGGCAAGAATGGAAGGGATTCCATTCTTAGCAGTACCAGTTGGTGGCGAGCTGGCAGAAACGTTAGCATGCTGGGCAAAATGCTTAGCGGTATTTTGTCTGCCGCTACATTCTGAGTTCAAATTCTGCCGAGGTCGACTTTGCCTTTCATACTTTCGGAGTCGATTAAATAGGTACCAGTTATGCACTGGTGTTGATATAATCGACTTAATCTGTTTGTCTGTCCTTGTGAGCAGTAAAGAAATAAGAATGGAAGGGATTTCCATAAAATGTAAAATATAAAGAAAATATATTAAAGAATAGTAAATCATTAAAAAACAAGTATTACATTTAGATTTCAGTCAGCTTGATGTAGCATTTCCAAGTTTCTTGCATTTTTCCATTGCTGTTGAAACACCAAAGAACTTGTTTAACTTTGTGGTCACTTCAAAGGGCATGAGCCTATTAATTGCGAAATAGAATTGTCAAAGTCACTAATTAGAAACAAAATTAAAATAATAATAACAACAACAACAACAACAATAATAATAATATTGACACTGGGGTACAAATATATGAAGCCTAATATATACCCATCATGACTACCCATCTGATAAGGGTATACCAGGCACATGCATCACAACCATATGTGCGCGACATAGTGATCTCATATCAAGATAAACAGCACATGACCTTGCAAGCGGGCCCAGTTAGAATTTTTTTCAAGTCCCACTCAAAAGGTCCCTTGAATGAGAGATGTTTAAGGATGCTGAACAAAACACCTATGTTTCCAAAGGACATGCTCAACTGGTTAAGGTCAAACAACTGACAAGCAAATCTGTGGTATTGAGCAGAATATTTGCTGTAGCCCATCTTTTATACCAAGACAAAACAATGTACATGATAACACTTCCAATCAATTATGATCAGAAGCCATGAGAGCCACTGCCTGGTACTACACCAGAGCATATAATAATAATAATTGTTTGCATTGTGTTCATGAAATTATATAAACAAAGATGAAATAAAACATGGTTGCGTGGTAAGAAGCTTTCTTCTCAACCACATAGTTCTGGGTTCAGTCCCATTGCATGGCACCTTGGGCAAGTGTCTTCTACTAAAGCCCTAGGCGAACCAAAGCCTTGTGAGTGGATTTGGTAGACAGAAACTGAAAAAAGATTGTCATGTGTATATGTGTGTGTGTGTGTGCACGTGTGTGTGTGTATCTTTGTGTCTGTGTTTGTCCTCACCGCCACTTGACAACTGGTGTTGGTTTATTTACGTCCTCATAACCTAGCAGTTCAGCAAAAAGAAACCGATAGAATAAATACTAGGCTTGAAAGGAAAAAAGTAAGTATTGGGGTCAATTCATTTGACTAAAAATTTTTGAAGGTGGTGCCCCAGCATGGCCGTAGTCTAATGACTGAAACAAGTAAAAGATAAAAAATAAAACGAAAATATAAATATCAAATTTCTTGATGTTTCAAAATTATGGAAAGTTGTAATGTTTAGCAATGGTGATGTAAAGATTTGTTAAATTCCAAGTGGAATGGTAAAAAAAGGTGAAAAAGAAAAATAATGAACAGTTAGTGTTAGGACAAAATTGACAAGTTATTTGCAAGGATAAAAAGAGGAGAGAAATATAAAATACTATAGAGTGGGTGTGGCTAAAGATGAGAGATAAATATGGTACTGTATAGTGGGTGTGGTTAAAGATGAAAGAGATATATACAGTACTGTATAGTGGGTGTGGTTAAAGATGAGAGAGATATACATAGCACTGTACAGTGGGTGTGGCCAAAGATGATATATATATATATATATATGGTACTGTACAGTGGGTGTGGTTAAAGATGAGACAGATATATGGCACTGTACAGTGGCTGTGGTTAAAGATGAGATATATATATATATATATGGTACTGTACAGTGGGTGTGGCTAAAGATAAGAGAGATATATAGCACTGTACAATGGGTGTGGTTAAAGATGAGAGAAATATATGGTACTGCACAGTGGCTGTGGTTAAAGATGAAAGAAATATATATGGTACTGTATAGTGGGTGTGGTTAAAGATGAGAGATATATAGGGGGTGAGGTTAAAGATGTGAGAGATATATGGTACCGTACAGTGGGTGTGGCTAAAGATGAGAGAGATATATAGCACTGCACAGTGGGTGTGGTTAAAAGATGAAAGAGATATGTATGGTACTGTACAATGGGTGTGGTTAAAGATGCGAGAGATATAAAGTACTTTCAATAGGTGAGGTTAAAGCTGAGAGAGAGAGAGAAAGAAAAAGAAAGAGTACTGTATGGCGGGTGTGGTAAAAGTTGAAAGGATTGAGAGAATGAATGAAAATGGCATAGGGCTGTGATAAAAAGACCTAACATAAGAGAGAAAGGATTATCCTCATTGAATGGTAAATAAATGAGGGAAGCAGATGCCTTGGTATGGAGAATTCCTGAGTGAGAGTGAGGCATAAAAACAGCAGAGTGAGACAAAAGAAATGGTATATTCCCAGTTATACATACAGGCATGGCTGTGTGAAAAGAAGTTAGCTCTCAAACCACATGGTTCTGGGGGCGGGGAGGAATCACCTTGGTTGGAAACAGGTAAGGGTTGGTGATAGTAAGGGCATCCAGCTTCACAAATTCTCTCTCATTCAGGCAAGTATGGAAAACTGGATGTAATATGATGACGATAATGTGGTGAGTATGATATAGCTAATAGTAAATTACAAATTAAGGTAGCAAGCTGGCAGGTCAAAATGCTTAGCAGTATTTCTTCCATTGCTATGCTCTGGGGTCAAATTCCACTAAGGTTGACCTTGTTTTCATCCTTTTAGAGTCGATAAAATAAGTACCAGTTGACCACTGGGGTCAATGTAATCGACTTACTCCCTCTCTCTCCAAAATTGCTAGTCTTGTGACAAAATTTGAAACCAATATTATTATTATTATTATTATTATTATTATTATTATTATTATTATTATTATTATTATTATCATTATTATTATTATTATTATTATTAAAGAGGTAAGCTGACAGAATTGTCAGCATGCCAGACAAAATGCTAAGAGGCATTTTGTCCATCTTTGTGTTCTGAGTTCAAATTTTCTTCCAAAGTTGACTTTGCCTTCCATCCTTTCGGGGATCAATAAAATAAGTACCAGTTAAACACTGGGGTTGATGTAATTGACGTACACTTTCCCCAGAAACTTGCTGGCCTTGTGCCCAAAATTTTAAATCAATATCAAATTACAAATTTGAGTCTGGGGAACTAAGACCAAAAACATTAATTTAATGAGCATTCAAAGAACTTTGGATTTTGAAAAGAAAAAATCTCTTCCTTGGAAATATATATATAAGGGTTGATGACAGGAAGAGCATAAGGATTCTACTTCAAATAACTTCCTATATAAATTCATGGTATCATGGAACCATGGAAAAAATGGTTATTATGTGAATGAACACACACACACATACACAATAGATAATGCATATACATATAATAAATATTAGTAGATATATCTATATATGTATATACAATATGTATTTGTAAATCTTGCCCAGGTGTCGAAACCATAATGATATCTGTGGGGCAGCTGATGATGGAGGCATGTTGGATTGTTGGTATGGCTGTTTTTGTAAATGTGGAATAGTGTTATAACACATCCTTAGACAATATATATATATATATATATATATATATATATATATATATATATATATATTATATATGTATGTGTCTTTACATACATGTATACATATACATATACACTTTACATACAAATACAGATACATATACATGTGTGTGTGTGTGTGTGTGTGTGTGTGTGTGTGTGTGTGCGTGCATGTGTTTGTGTGTGTGTGTGCTAAGACCAAAATGATTAAATGAACCAGTGAAATTAGTACTAACTTTAATTCAATAAACATTTTAACTAATACTTTTAAAGAACCCAATTAATTACAAGAACATTGACTCAGGGAATTAACGAATGCTGTCAAATAATAGCCATATAAAGTTACTTCTGTGTGGCCCCTGTTTGCATCCTACCCTTTTGCTGTTTTGCTGCTCATTGTATTTTTACATAACTGCAGGTTCTGAACCTTGTAATTCTCTCTTGTACTTTCTTACTCTTTCTTCAACCTCTCTCTCTCTTTATCATTTTAGTATTCACACAATCCTACACCACCTTATTTCCTTGGTCTCTCTCTCTCTCTCTCTCTCTCTCTCTCTCTCTCTCTCTCTCTCTCTCTCTCTCTCTCTCTCTCTCTCTCTCTCTCTCTCTCTCTCTCTCTCTCTCTCTCTCTCTCTCTCACTCTCTCTCTCTCTCTGTTGTCTTCCTACAATTACTCGCCACTCGCTAGATTTATAGATTTTATACAGCGGAACCACCAAGGCACAAGAGTAGTTGTGTGGTAAGTAGCTTGCTTCCCAACCACATGGTCCTGGGCTCAGTCCCACTGCATGGCACCTTGAGCAAGTGTCTTCTACTATAGCCTGGGGCCAACTCATTTGTGAGCCTGATGCTCTAGCTACTGAGCCATGTGCCTTCAATACATATATATCATCATCATCATCCTTCTTTAATGTGCCCATTTCCCATATTGGTATGGGTTGGACAGTTTAACCAGAGCTGGCATGCCAGAGAGCTGCACCAAGTTCCAGTCTGATTTGGTTTCGTTCCTACAGCTGGATGCCCTTCTAATGCCAACCACTTTACAGAGTGTACTGGATGCTTTTAGCGTGGTACTGGCACAAACACTATTACGTGGCACCGGTATGAGTGCTTTTTATGTGGCACCAGCACAAGACTCTTGCAGACCAATTCTTTTCACCAGGGGGAACAGCCTTAACACTTCTGCTGTGAAGGACGAGCTGTCATGAGTACAGCCAGGTGGCAGGTATTTTGGTCCTTTATCATCTAGCCAGAAAGGTTCGGCGCACTGAGATTGTCATTCAGTACTTCATCCCATGTCTTCCTGGGTCTCCCTTTTTCACAAGTTCCATCCACTTTTAGTGAAAAGCACTTCTTTATGGAGCTGTTGGCATCCATCCTTATCACATGGCCAAATGAGCGTAGTCTTCTCTCTTGCACACTGCATCTAATTCCTCTTATACCTAACTTCTCTCAGTTGCACGCACACACACACACACACACACACACACACACACACACACATACACACACATACACACACATACACACACATACACATACACACACACGTACACACACACACACATACACACACACCACCAATTTTCCTTTACACATCATTTTCATCATTATTATATAAAAAAAAACACGACTGTGTTCCAGTTAATTTTTTTTATTAGGGTGTTTTTGCATTTCCATATAAGTCCTTTGTAGTTTATTTGGAATAATAGAGTTTCTAAGTAATTTTCTCACTCTCTCTCCTTTCTCTTTTACTGAGTGCAGTAGCCATGTATCTCCTCTACTGCAAGATACTCATTTCTGTCCCTCTATTTATACTCTCACTTCTCATCACCAGGTACAAATCCACCTCCCTCAATATTACTCCCACCTCCACTCAGTTGACGGGTTTTGTCTTACAGGTTACTCGATGACCTCACCAGAGCTTGTGCCTCTTAAAAAGCACCCAGCACACATTGTAAAGTAGTTGTTATTAAGAAGAGCACCCAGCTGTAGAAACCATACCAAAACAGACATTAGATTTTGACATAATCCTCTAAACTACCCATTCCAATCACACCATCAAACCCATGCCAGCATGGAAAGTGTACATTAAATGATAACGATGATAATAATCAACATTTTGAGACAATGCTGCAGAGAATTTTTTCTCAGGTGCTTCCTATATATACTTAATGCCTCTGTGTACCTGCTACATATAAATATTAATTCCATAGTCAGCCTGCCTGCGATTCTATTACACTTCTTGTGCATCCTCCATTGTTTATCATCATCATCATCATCGTTTAACGTCTGCTTTCCATGCTAGCATGGGTTGGACGATTTGACTGAGGACTGGTGAAACCAGGTGGCTACACCAGGCTCCGATCTGATTTGGAAGAGTTTCTACAGCTGGATGCCCTTCCTAACGCCAACCACTCCGAGAGTGTAGTGGGTGCTTTTACGTGCCATCGGCACGAAGGCCAGTCCGGCAGTACTGGCAACGGCCATGCTCGAAATGGTGTATTTTATGTGCCACCCGCAGAAGAGCCAGTCCAGTGGCACTGGCAACGATCTCGCTCGAAAATCCTTACACATGTCATGGGCACAAGTGCCAGAAAGGCGACGTTGGGCACAGGTGCTATCCCGATTTCGCTTGCCCCAATAAGTCTTCACAAGCTGAGTTTCGTGTCCAATGAAGGAGGGAGGAGGAGACGATGTTTATGCATATATATATGGAGTCAACCGTTGCAATCAGTCCATGTTGTAAATGCATGGTATGTGTATAAGAGAATGTTGTGCTCATAAGATCAATGTAAGAGTTAGACCATGAATTTAAAACTTCCACTTTCACTGTTGAACTTATAAATATGGATACAAGCAGCAAACACACGTCACAAACAAGATAAATATTTGACTGATGAGGTGTAACTCTAACATTCAAAATCCATGCTGTGGATGATGTGAAGCTCTAATTGTTAAATCCTGGTAATAAAGCCTGCATAAAAAAGTCACTCATTGTAAAAGAGGCAGTACAGACAGAAACCAACACTGTTTCATATCCTGATAATGAAACTGAGATAGTCTGGAAACATTCATAATGTTTCCAAATAAATTACTATGTCTTATAGGGAAATGTGGGAAAAGTCATATTTTTAATATATCTTTAAGAAAAGTTGTTCCTAATATATGCATATATGCACATGTGCACATACTTGAACACATGCACATATACATTAAATGTGCATAAAGATATATGGATGTATGTTTATAAATATATGTGTGCATCTTTTACAATTTAGTTGTTTCAGTGGGCTGTGACCATGCTGGGGCAACACCTCGAAAAGTTTTAAGCCTGGTACTTATGCTATTGGTGTCATACTGAAACATTAAGTTACAGGGATGTAAACAAACTAACATTGGTTTTCAAGTGGTGGTGGACACACACAAACATATCTATATCTATATATATATATAGATATATATATATAAACATATATAGGTGCCGGAGTGGCTGTGTAGTAAGTAGCTTGCTTTCCAACCACATGGTCCCGGGTTCAGTCCCACTACGTGGCACCGAGGGCAAATGTCTTCTGCTATAGCTTTGGGCTGACCAAAGCCTTGTGAGTGGATTTGGTAGACGGAAACTGAAAGAAGCCCACCATATATATGTTCGTGTGTGTGTGTGTTTGTTCCCCTACCATTGCTTGATAATTGATGTTGGTGTGTTTACATCCAGGTAACTTAACAGTTCGGTAATAAAAGCTGATAGAATAAGTCTTGGGGTCGATGTGTTTTGACTAAAGGTGGTGTTCTAGCATGGCCACAATCAAATGACTGAAACAAATAAAAAGAAAACAAAAAGAATATGTATACACACACACACAATGGGCTTCTTTCAGTTTCCATCCACCGAATCTACTCACAAGTCTTTGGTCAGCCTGAGGCTATAGTAGAAAACACTTGCCCAAGGTTCCACACAGTGGGACTGAACCCAGGACCATATGGGTGGGAAGGGAACTTCTTACCACACAGCCAAGCCTGTATGTATAAAATTATGTATAAATTTGTACACAAAAATGAGGTGGAAGAAGAGAATGACAACAACAATAATGATGACACGATGATGATGATGATGATGATGGCAACAGCAACAATAATGATGATGATGATGATGATGATGATGATGATGATGATGATGATGATAACCTTGGCTACAATGATACACATGAATACAATAAAGATATATATACACACACACATGCTCATACTATATATTGACATTCAAAGTTGAACCACGTGTGTATGTAAAAATGCTTTTAAATGAATTTATGTATCTGCTTCAGATGTTTATCTAATAACATGTATGAGTTTGATTTTGTGCGTGCATAGCTGTATGTGTATGTGTACAAACATGTATATGCACTGTGTGCATGTCTATACATACATGTATGTGGATGTGTCTTTCAGCATGTATATATGTGTTTGTACAGATATATATATATATATATATATATGTATATATATATATGTATATATATATATATAAATATATATCTATATGTCACTTGTGCATATGTATAATATAATTGTATATATGATATGCATGCATGTATGCGTCTGTGTAATAAATAAATGTGCACATGGTGTGTATGTGTATGCATGTGCACATGTGTGTATGTAAGTGTACGGTGATGTGTATGTGTATGTGTATGTGTGTGTGTGTGTATGTGCATATGTTGTGTATATGTGTCTGCACATGTGCAAGTTGATATGCACATGCGTATGCATATATTAGCTGTGTGTCCGTCCAACTCTTTGCAGAATATTTACAAAAAATACAATGCAGATTTGTCAATTAATTTGTGCAGGTGAAGTGGTGGGGTGGTGGGGTGGCGTAGGTTGGGGGAGGTGGGTCGTGCAGTGGAATGTCTGTCCAGCAGAGCAACAGGAAATCAACGGTTCGAGTACATCGTCACATGCAATGGTGCAGCTGACAGTGCGAAAATAAGTCAACGACTAAGTTGGCCATTTGCTGCCAGTTGCAGAACTGTCTTAGCTTGGCGATTACATAATTACTGACATTGTCATCATCATCAACATCACCATCATCATCATCATCATCATCATCGTCGTCAATTTTATCATCACTATCATCTTGACCTCATAGTTGTAGTCAAGGTTATCATTACCAATACCATCATCATCATCATCATCATCATCATTGTTGCTGTTGTCATCATCATCATCATCCTCATCATCATTTTCATCATCTCCAACATCATGACCACCACTACCACCGCCGCCACTACCACCATCACCACCACCACCACTATCATCGGCGTCATCACCTGCTTCATCATCATCATCATCATCATCATCACCATCATTATCGTCATGATTATTGCCTTTGTTTCCATCATCATTGTCATCATGTTCGTCTTAGTTATCATTGCCATCATCATCATCATCATCATCATCATCATCATCATCATACAGTGTCATCATTATTGTTGTTGTCATCCTCCTCTTCTTCCACCTCATCATTCTTCTTATTATTATTGAAGTGACAAGCTGGCAGAATCATTAGCACGCTGGACGAAATGCTTAGCGTCTTTCACCTGTTGCTACATTCTGACTTGAAATTCTACTGAGGTTGACTTTGTCCTTTTTCTTTTCGGGGGTCGATAAAAATAAGTACTAGTTGAATACTGGGGTTCGATGTAATCAACTCATCCCCTTCCTCAAAACTGCTACCCTTGTGGCAAAATTTGGAACCATTATTATGATCATTATTATTATTATGAAAGCGATGAGCTGGCAGAATCATTAGCACACTGAGTGAAATGCTTTTGCAGTATTTCAGCCGACGCTACCTTCTGAGTCCAAATTCTGCTGGGGTTGACTTTGCCTTCCATCCTTTCAGGGTCGATAAAATTAGTACCAGTTATGCACTGGGGTCGATGTAATTGACTTAATCCCTTCCCCAAAATTTGAGGCCTTGTGCTTTTCCAGTTGAAACGATTATTATTATTATTATTATTATTATTATTATTATTATTATTATTATTATTATGGTGGTAAGCTGACAAAGTCATTAGTACTCTGCTTAGTGGTATTTCATCTGCCATTATGTTCTGAGTTCAAATTCCACCGAGGTCGACTTTGCCTTTAATCATTTCTGGGTCGATAAAAAAAGTACCATTTGAACACTGGGGGAGAGGTCAATGCAATCGATTCACCCTCTCCCCCAAAATTGCTGCCCTTGTGGCAAAATTTGAAACCATTATTACCTCTGCCTTCACTAAGGCAGAGGTATTGTTTTCAGTTGTGTTTGTTTGACCGTGGACAAGATATCTCAAGAACCACTGGATGGATTCGGATGAAACATACAGGGATGTTTGGCCTCGTGACTGGCACAAACCAATTAGATTTTGGGACTGATCCAGTACCAGACAAGGATTCTGGATAATTACCCTGTTTTTTTTTTTTTGTAACTTAATTCTTGAGAGCGGTGGGGTTCATTTTTAGTATTCTCGTTTGTGAGAGCAGTTGAGTTTATTTCAGTTATTCTCATTTTAAAAATCATCTCTGGCTAATCGTTGAGAGGACGTTGGTGTTGCCCTGGTGGACATTTGCGCTCTCTGAGTGCTCTTGTTATCATTATTATCATTTAGGCATCAAACTGGTAGAGTTGTTAGACCACCAGACAAAATTCTTAGGGACATTTTGTCCGTCTTTACACTCTGAGATTAAATTCCACTGAGGTCGACTTTGCTTTTCATCCTTTTGGGGGTCAATGAAATAAATACCAGTTGTGCACTGGGGTCAAGGAATTCCAACCACATTTCGTGGTTTGCTCCCTCAACAGCTCCTTTATAGGATCCAGTGGCTAAAGACATCATCAGGAAGAACCACGTCCAGTTTTGGCCCCTATTCCTCTACCATTTTCAATGTGGTGGGGCCCTCTCCTTTTGGAGTTGTCTTCAGCTCTGGTGTTGAGTGTATTTCATTTTTCTCCTTTTTTTCTTTCATTCTTTGGTTTCTTTGATGCAGCATCAACGAATGTCAGTGAGTGAATGACCGTCTTGCCAAATTTCCCTTTAAATACTCACCGGTAGGCTCCAGGGCACCATCTAACTGTCATGTGACACTGTCTAAGCTTCAACTGACCAATCAGTCCTTGTCTCCAAGATTTTAGGCCTTGTGTCTTTTGTAGAAAGGATTATTATTATTATTATTATTATCATTAAGGCGTCAAACTGGTCGAGTCATCAGCACGCCGTACAAAATTGCTTAGCAGCATTTCATCTATCTTCAGGTTCTGAGTCCAAATTCCACTGAGGTCCACTTTGCCTTTCATCTTTTGAGAATAGATAAAATAAGTACCAGTGAAATACTGGGGTTGATGCAATTGACCTAATTTCTTCTCTCAAAATTTGAAGCCTTGTGCCTTTAGTAAGAAAGAATTATCATGATTTTTACTACACCTACCTACTACCACTACTACTACTACTACTACTACTATTACTACTACAACTACTACTACTGCTACTGCTGCTGCTGCTGCCACCTCCACAACTACTCCCCCCCCCCACTACTACTACTACTACTACTAAGGTGGCATAACGCCTAGAAGTATGTTATCCTTCTCTCATCAAATTCTTCCAAGGTTGACTTTGCTGTTCATGCTTTCAGGGTTGAGGAAATAAATACCAGGTGAGCACTGGCAGGTGGGGTGGGGTGTGGGGGTCATTGTAATTGACTTACCCCCTCCCTCACAATTTCAGGCTTCGTGCCTATAGTAGAAAGAATTATAACTACTACTACTACTACTACTACTACTACTACTACTACTACTACTACTACTACCACCACCACCACCACCACCACCACCACCACTACTACTACTACTACTACTACTACTACTACTACTACTACTACTACTACTACTAAGGCAGTGAACTGCCAAGTGCCTTCTACCATAGGTTCAGACCAATCAAAGCCTTGTGAGTGGATATGGTAGATGGAAACTGAAAGAAGCCCGTTATGTATATATGTTTATGTGTGCTTGTGTCTGTCGCCCACCACCGCTTCACACCTGGTGTTGGTTTGTTTACGTCCCCATGACTTTACGGGCTGGCAAAACGAGACCAACAGAATAAATAACAGGCTTTAAAAAAAAACAAAAATGTACTGGGGTGGAGGGTGGGGGTTGATTTGTTTGACTTAACCCTTCAAGGCAGTGCCCCAGCATGGTCGCAGTCAAATGACTAAAGTAAGAAAGCAACAAAACACAAAAGACAAATCGATAAACAATTCACATTTAGCAGATGTTTTGTTATATATTTAGAAAAATTATGTGATCAATAAAATCATGGGCTTAAAAAGTTGTGTGAGACCTATAAATTATGTGGGTATGAGATGTTCTGGTGCAACCGTTTTGGTGCTGCTTATTTGGCGCTGCTGATTCAATGCTGACTTATTTGACATTAGATGTTTTAATGTTTCTTTCATTTTCTCTCTCTCTGTGTCTCTCTCTCTCTGTGTCTCTCTCTCTCTCTCTCTCTGTTTATGTGTGTGAGCCTGTTTCTCTTTATGTGTCTGAGGAGAGGGAAAAGTGTTTATGTCAATCGTATTCGATTAATAAATTGCAATCTCTCTCTCTCTCTCTCTCTCTCTCTTTCTCTCTCCCTGTGAACATATCTCTCGTTATGTGTCTGAAGAGACGGAAAAGTATTTATGTCAGTGCAGGTGGCACGTAAAAAACACCATTTTGAGCGTGACCGTTGCCAGTACCGTGTGACTGGCCCTCGTGCTGGTGGCACGTAAAAGCACACACTAAACTCTTGGAGTGGTTGGCGTTAGGAAGGACATCCAGCTGTAGAAACTCTGCCAAATTAGATTGGAGCCTGGTGCAGCCATCCGGTTCACCAGTCCTCAGTCAAATCATCCAACCCATGCTAGCATGGAAAGCGGATGTTAAATGACGATGATGATGATGTCCAATTAATAAAATGTAATATCTCTCTCACATCTGTCTGTCTCTCTCTCTCTTTCATCCCTCTCTCTCTGTTCCATCTCTCTCTCTCTCTCTTTCATCTCTCTCTCTCTTTCATCTCTCAGTCTCTTTCATCTCTCTCTCTCTCTTACTCTGTTTATGTGTGTGAGTATATTTCCTTTATGTATCTGAGGAGAGGGAGAAGTGTTTATGTCACTCAGGTTCACCTAATGAGAATCCCCCTCTTTCTCTCTCTGTCAGCATATTTCTCTTTATGTATATGAAGAGAAGTTTTCACTTAATAAATTCTAACATCACTCTCTTCCCTATTCTTTCTATCTGTACTTTTCTGTGCATAAGCATGCTTATATAGCAAAAAGGTTAGATATGTGTAAATATTGACAGATAATTACGCAATTTATAATTTTTGAGTGATCTCATATGAGATCACTGGTAGGTAATGGGTTAAGATTAGAAAACCCAAAGAGTTGACCGTTTAGAAAGATTCAACAAAATCATTAAGTCACTCACGTCTTTAATATGATTATATAACCAATAAGGCGTGGAATCATGAGGGATTTGGTATTGGTAAGAACTGCTTCTACTGTCTTTACAGCAACATACTTTTCATCCACAGGAGGAAACAAACGAGGAAACCTGAAACATAAAAAAAATTTATCCTTTTTAAGTTTTTTTGAAAATACATTCTGAGGTAATGAAATTAAGCTTCTTGATTTAGTTAATTGTGCTAATTGCTTTAGGTTCTTCTGTAATATTGAGTAAACACAGCCCCTTGACCCAGTGAAGTATCAAAAACCATGACAGTTGGGAGGAGATGGGCTGCATCACCATTTGGCTGGTTCCCATTTTCAGAAGACACACACTCACACAAACATTTATGTATATAGTAAAATTAATTAAAAAGAATACAGTGAGCTTACTGCGAGGAGTGGAAAATCCATTGTTTCAGACAGTCCTTCTTCGGGTGATAAGTTGAGAGGAGAGAAATTAGTGAGAGACAGCAGAGTTTTACATCGTTTAAGTTAAAAAAAGAAACTGGCTGCAACTGATAAGAAACAGTAACATGTGAGCTTCGTATGTGAACAAGAAGTGGCAGAAAAACTGTGAGAAAGAAGAAGGAAAGAGTAATGGAATGAGAAGAAACAGGCAAATAGAGAGTGAGATGAAAGGAAAAAATGAAGAGGGAGGGGAGTTGAAGGATGAGAAAGAGTTTAATGAGATAAGATAAAATGTTTTTCCTTTAGTCCTACACCTCCTCTAACTTCGTTAAACCCTTTGTCATCCTTCAACTCCTCTCCCTCCTCATCTTTCCTCTTCGCCTCACTCTCAATTTTCTTCTTCTCATTCCATTACTTTTACCTATTTTCTTCTTTCACTGTTTCTCCTACCATTTCTTGTTCATGTACAAAGCTCACATATTCCTGTGTTCCTTGTCAGTTGCAGCCAATTTTTTTTTTTTTTTTAAGTTAGAGGATGTAAAACTTTGCTGTGTCTCTCATTAATTTCTTTCGGTTAAACTTTTTCCTGAAGGAAGACTGTCTGAAACAATGGAATTTCCACTCCACTCAGTAAATTCATGGTAACTCTTTATTTTTATTGATTTTTACTATATAAGTTGTGCCTATGCAGAGCAACAGCTTCATCGGAGTCTGCTTGATCGTATATGTGTATATATGTGTGTATATAAGTATATACATATTATATTCTATGTCTGCTCTGTGTATGTGTGTGAGCAGAATCCAATTATTGCAGTTACTTTAGGCAGTGTCTTTAAAACAACGATAACTGGTCAGTGATATTAAATAAAAGATATCAACATTTGAACAATCTTTAAATAAATATACTTGTTTTGTAGCTATCTACTTCTTAACCATCATCATCACCATCATTTAATGTCTGTTTTCAATGCTGGTATGGGTTGGATGGTTTGACAGGAAACTGGGGAGGTACAGGGTTGCATCAAGCTTCAATATCATCTTTAGCATGGTTTCTACAGCTGGACGTCCTTCCTAATGCCAACCACTTTACAGAGTGTACTGGGTGCTTTTTTTTCTTTGGCACCAGCACTAGTGAGGTTGCTATGTAACTTGCAAGAATAGCAAAAAATGAAAGGGGAAAAAGCTCCCACTACTAAGAGGAAGTATTTGGGGGGGGGGGAAGGTGGAGGTGGTTGGCCGTATGCCAGGCATTGAAAGGCTAAAGTAAGACAGAGGGACGATCACAAGTGTCTTGCTACTGAAGAGATACATGGATGAATGAAATAAGGGGAAGATAGTGATGGGGTGCTAGAGCAAACTCTCAAGGAACAAGAAGGTGAGCACAAAAGCAAACACAGGCAGTGAGTCATGGGAGGAGAGGGGGAGATGAGAGAGAGAGAATGCTTTCATAAGAGTTTGAGGAAACAGGTGGAGGTAGGGGTTAGTGTAGGGAGTGAAGAACAAGGGTGGGTAGGTGGTGCAGATGATGGAAAATCCCAGTATGCAGAGGGATGAAGTGGGAAATGTAGGAGTGATTCCGGAAGGAGAATAGAAGAGAAAGTATTGGGATAATGTGCAAGGTGTAGGAGCAGTGGAGAGGGAGATATAGGGATACATAAGGGACGATAGCAGGTGGGTGGATCATAATGGTAGATATGGGAAGGTATTGAGAATGATAGGAGATAGGAGGTGGTGTTTAGCATGGAGTATAACAGAGAAGAGAGAAGACAGTGGCTGAAGGCATGGAAAAGGTAAAGGTTATCTTCTAGAGACACTGATTCATAAGGGCCTGGTTTCTCAGCTTCATGGCGTATATATTCCTCACCTGGACAGGACACTGGTCTGTCACAGGATTACTCCTTTTTTTACCAGCTAAGTGGACTGGAGCAATGTGAAATGAAGTGTCTTGCTCAAGGACACAATGTGTCACCTAGTCCAGAAATCGAAACCACAACCTTATGATCATGAGTCCAACACCCTAACCACAAAAGTAAAGGTTACCTTCATGAGTCTTGCCTACTCCTAAGAGCCAGTTTCCTGGTTTCCATAGCATTTAAATTCCCCAACGGGATGGGACACTGCTCTGTCACATGATTATTCCTTTTTTTACCAGCTAAGTGGACTGGAGCAATGTGAAATGAAGTGTCTTGCTCAAGAACACATGTTGCTCAGTCCAGGAATTGAAACCATAATCTTACTATCATGAGTCCAAACACCCTAACCACAAAAGTAAAGTTAATTTCATGAGTCATGCCGACTCCTAAGGGCCAGTTTCCAGGCTTCCATAGCATTTAAATTCCCCACCTGGATGGGACACTGGTCTGTCGCAGGATTACTCATTTCTACCAGTTCAGTGAACTAGATCAATGTGAAAATGAAGTGTCTTGCTCAAGGACACAATGTGTCGCCCGGTCCAGGAATCAAAACCACAATCTTACGATCATGAGTCCGACACCCCTAACCACTAAGTTGTGTGCCTCTACTGAAGGCATGGAAAAAAAAAGGGGGGGGGGGGGTGATTTGTTAAAATTGTGTGGGCAGGAATGGAAGTGGTTCGGGAGGTGGAGCAGAAACCACTAGGGAGCAACTGCTGCTGCTGATTTTAGAGCTTCATAGAGATTTTAATTATCCAATCTGCTTTTGGTATAGTACTTAGATAACTACCAAACTTAATAGCATCACTAGTCATGATTTAAAGAGCAAATGTAGGAGAAATTGCGACGCCATTGTATAGTGCCAAGGACTCCAAATTTGCCATCAAGATGTAGGACAAGATACTGCAATAGCCTGGGCTTCAGAGGTTCACAGCTCTTCAATATCTTCCCAAAGGACCTGAGAGACCTGCATGCGGTGGATGTAGGTGTCTTCAAGATGAAGCTGGACCGCTTCCTGTCAGGTGTCCCAGATGAACTAACTTCACGGCTGGAGGTGCAGATGAGGGCAGCTGCATCAAACTCTCTCATGCACCAAATGTCAATTCCTGAAGTAAAATTCGTGAAGTAAAATTGTGTAGCAACACCAAATGGCGGTGCCCCAGCATGGCCACAGCCCATGAGCTGAAACTAGATAAAATGAAAAAAAAAAATGAAAAATATCTTATGTCCTTATGTATATTTCACCATTGTGGCTGTTTAGGAATTCTGCACTGAATTTATCAAGTGCAACTGGATGCTTAACCACAACAGATCAAGGAGATACTTCATTGCATTATGTTGCATACATGTGTATATATGCTCAGAGGCTCCATGGAAGTAGTTGATAGCTTCTGCGACCTAGGTGAGCTAATTAGCAGTGGAAGACATTATCGTTGTTGTTGGCACTTCGTCGCTTACAATGTTGAGGGTTCCAGTTGACCCGATCAACAGAACAGCCTGCTCGTGAAATTAACGTGCAAGTGGCTGAGCACTCCACAGACAAGTGTACCCTTAACGTAGTTCTCGGGGATATTCAGCGTGACACAGTGTGACAAGGCTGACCCTTTGAATTACAGGCACAACAGAAACAGGAAGAAGGAGTGAGAGAAAGTTGTGGTGGAAGAGTACAGCAGGGTTCGCCACCATCCCCTGCCAGAGCCTCGTCGAGCTTTAGGTGTTTTTGCTCAATAAACACTCACAACGCCTGGTCTGGGAATCGAAACCACGATCATATGACCACAAGTCCACTGCCCTAATCACTGGGCCATTGCACCTCCATTAGTGGAAGACATAATAATCAGATTAAGAGAAAAACAGTGGAAAAGTGTTCAGTGAGAAATTACCACTGTTGCCAACAAAGTGTTTCCTTCTCAGAATGAAGTGCAGATTGTGTGGTGCCTATGTATAAAGAGAAAATGGTGTTGTATTGTTGTGAGATGTGGGCCATGAATGCAGAGGACATGTGAAGGCTGGAAAGAAATGAGTTAACCATAATCCACTGGATGTGCAATGTTAGTGAGTTAATGAGCATGAAAAATGGAGGAGAAAAAAATGAGCTGAGAAGAACCAGACATCATGTGTTTGAATGATGAAAACTAAACTGGTGTGAGCCATATGAGGTACATGGAAGCAGTCAGCTGTTAAGAATAAGAGGTGGATTGGATTAGTTGAAGAGGGGAAACCTAGTAAAATATGGAAAGTGGTGAAGATTGATCTGAAGTGATTGAAATATCACAGAGTAAATGAGAAAGCTTAAGACTTGTGATGAATCACCATGCTAGAAAAAATTCCCTCTCCCCTCAACACATGGCAAGCATTAAAAGAAGACATGCTGATAGTGCTGGTGATTGTAATGTTTATCAATATTCGTTTTCTGATCCTTGTTTATATTAAGTTTCCCTATACTCATACTCCACATTGTGTTGCTCCCTCTTGTCTATTGCCCTCCCCTTACCATATACTATATTGCTCTATCTCCTTCCTCATAAGCTCATCCCACCCCAACACATTCCTACTCTACCTTCTCATCCCACCCCATCCAATTCCTTACACCCACCCCAACCTCTGCCTACCCACATACCCCTACCCCTACCCCACCCTCAGCGTAACCCACACTCCACCCATGCTTTCCCCACTCTCGCCCCCCCCACCTTCGCCTTCCCCACCTCCCAACACCCTCACATCACACCACACTACACTATATCACACAACACATCACTTCACAACACACCACCAGGCACACACTAGCACTGACCAACTCCCTTCTCCCTTCCCCATTTTTTCACACCTACATACACACATACATACGTTAAGATCACCAGCATTCTCTCACACACACGCACAGCTTCTCGTATTTGGGTTCACCGCTTCTTTCCCCTTTGTTATCTCCCCTTTTCTTAGCTCTCCTGTGTGAACTTTCTGTGCGGCAGTCGCCATGATAGATCACTGACCACTACATTAAAATTTTTTTTCTCCTTATTTCTTTCTGTTGAAGAGCGTAGCTCGAAACGTTAAAGACTTTCTCTATTCCCGAGCGTTAAACTAATACATCCTTTTGTTGTTTACACCACCTGTCCTTGTCTGTTGTTTTTTTCGTAAATTCTCCCATATATATATATATATACATGCATATATAGGCAATGACTGGTGACCAAGATCTTTGATGATATGCTGTGCTTGAGAAGACCTGTCAAGCCAAATGAAACCATAGTCGTAGCTGATGCTGGTGGCATGTGAAAAGCTCCTTTCAAGTGCTGGGCCTCACAGAGGCAATGACAAATGACTGAGACCTTTGGTATTATGTTGTTCTTGAGAAGAAGACCCATCAAGCCAAGTAAAATCACAGTTGTGGCATATACTGGAGTCATGCAAATGGCAACTGTGCCGATAGCATGCAAGAGCACCCATTACACACTCAGAGTGGCGAGCATTAGGAAGGGCATCCAGCCATAGAAAAACCATGCCAAATCAGACTGGAGTTTGGTGCGGCCTCCTAGCTTGCCGGCCCAGGTCAAACCATCCAACCCATGCCAGCATGGACAATGGACGTTTTTTGATGATGATGATGATGATCATCATCATCATGATGATGATGATGATGATATATGAGTAATTACGATAAACACAAGTTTATATTATTAGCTTCAATGTATGTCTCACCGTTATGATTGCTTGGAGCTCTGAACTGGATGTTCCAAGTATCATTGGATGCTTAATCAGAATTTGTTCTGTATATCATAGCCAGTAACGCTACTAAGTATAGCTGTAACCAAACCACTATACCAGAACCAGTCTGGGTGATGATAATCTACAGAGAGCTATAAACTCAACAAAAGCAGCTGTACATCTAATTATATACACAAGATATAATATAGATATGTAGGTGTGTGTTTCTGTCTCCTTGCTTTGAATTTACATGAAAGTCGTAAGCAAGTGTCACTCTTACACAAGCAGGGTCCTTTGTTTCCAATCTTCCCTAAAAACATGTCTGGTCATGGGAGAAATATCACCTTAATTGGAAACTGTCCATGTCTTCTTTTATGCTCACCTTTTTGTTCCTTGAGAGTTTGCTTTAGCATCCTATCACTATCTTCTTCTTATCTCATTCATCCAAGGATCACTTAAATAGCGAGACACCTGTGCTTGTCCCTCTGTCTTACTTTTAGCCTTTCAACACCTGACATACAGCCATCCACCTCCACTTTCCCTTCCCAAATACTTCCCTTTAATAGTGGGAACTGTAAGATGATGGTTGGTGATAGGAAGGACATCTATCTATCGAAAGTTTTCCTCAACAAATCGTGTCCAACCCATGCAAACACAGAAAAGTGGAAGTTAAATTATGATGACAACAATGATGATGATACCACCATCAGTATAGCAACTATAGGCAAAACATTAGTAGCACATTATAGCAGTGAAAGTAGTAATGGTATTAGTGGTGGTATTTGTGGGGGTGATAGTAGTGCTGGATATGGTAGCAGCAAGACAAAAAGTACATGAGGTGAAACTCGAACCTGCAAAGCTTGTGTGTGAATTACCCTACCTGTTTCCATTCAGCTGTGAAACATTATAAAAAACAAAAATATATATATATTAGCAATGCATATATACATACACACACACACAAACATACATACATATATATATATGTATATATATATATATATATATATATATATATATATATATATATATATATATATATATTGAGGAAATGGAAGCAGTCAGAATTTTGGAAAATTATTTATAAGCGCTTTCATTCATTTTTCAAACTTTCAGTCATTTTTCGAAATCAAAATGGTAAAAACAGACCGTTTCATTGTTCTATTTAGAAGAGGGGAATATTGTTTTTGTTTTTTTGGGGGAAAGGGAGAGAGAGAGAGAGAGAGAGAGAGAGAGAGAGAGAGAGAGAGAGAGAGAAAGAAAAGCAAAGGTGGGGAATAGATAGAGAAAGGGAGATTTCAGGACAATCAAGAAAGAGGAGGAAAAATAATAAAGGATGGGGAAAGGATAGATAAATAGAGAGATAGTGTGAGTGAGTGAGTGAGTGAGAGAGAGAGAGAGAGAGAGAGAGAGAGAGAGAGAGAGAGAGAGAGAGAGAGAGAGAGAGGGACAGTGTGTGGGAGGTTTCTTTTCAATCGGATGTGGTCAATTCATTGAAATTTCATTACAAAGCATTTTTCTTTTTTTTTTATTTCTCCTTTCTTCCTTTTTTCTTTCCATTGTACACCTATCAACTTATTTGTAAATAAACACATTTTCTTACAAGGACTGGTGACTTTTCAAAGATGTCAGTTTTAAGAAGTAGGATGAGAGAAATAAGAAAAGTGGGGAGGGTGCAGTCATCACTGAAAAATAAAAAGAGTGCAAAGTTTAAAGTCCTACGAGAATGTACATTCCTTTACACTGCATGGCCAAGTCCCATATTCTGTGTAATTCTATGTTTTGCATGAACAAACATTAAATATTCATAAAATAGGAATTTAAAGTTGGAATATAAAAAAATAATTTGGTATTTCTTATTATTCAATTTCTCAGGTATATGTAAGAAAAAAGAATACTAGAAGCTTTTTACCACTGATTAGGAAAGATATCTAATGTAGCTATTTGGCAAAGTAATTTGTGAAAAAGATCTCTTTTGAATTATCTTATCTAAGCAGAATATAAAAATTAAAATAAATCCTACAAGAGGATGAAACATACTCAAAAAAATATACTTAAGCAGTCTCTGCTTTATTATATAATTTATATCCTACAAAGTGGCTTCCAGCTAAATATACAATATACATACAAAGACCCAAGTGTGATGTTTGATTAAATGTACATTGAGAGTCAATTGAATCATAAATAGTATCAAATTCATCATCATCATCATCATCACCATCATCATCATCATCACCATCATCATCATCATCGTTTAACGTCTGCTTTCCATGCTAGCATGGGTTGGACGATTTGACTGAGGACTGGTGAACCAGATGGCTACACCAGGCTCCAATCTGATTTGGCAGAGTTTCTACAGCTGGATGCCCTTCCTAACGCCAACCACTCCGAGAGTGTAGTGGGTGCTTTTACGTGCCACCGGCACGAGGGCCAGTCAGGTGGTACTGGCAATGGCCACACTCAAAATGGTGTATTTTACGTGCCACCTGCACAGGAGCCAGTCCAGCGGCACTGGCATGTTTTTATATTCTGAATGTTTCTTAATTTATGAATATTGTACTAATATTTAATGTTTGTTCATGCAAAACATGGAATTACACAGAATATGGGATTTGACTATACAAACATAAAGGAATATATTTTCTCATAGGACTTTGAACTTAAAACTCTTTTTAATTTTACAGTGATGACCGCACCCTCCCCACTTTTCTTATTTCTTCCATCGTACTTTCTAATATTGACATCTTTGAAAGGTCACCAGTCCTTGTGAGAAAATGTCTTTATTTACAAATATGTTGATAGGTATACAATGGAAAGAAAAAAACGAAGAAAGGAAAAAGAAAAATGCTTTGTAATGAAATTTCAATGAATTTGACATCAAATTGAAAAGAAGCCTCTGTCTGTCTATCTATCTTTTCGCCTCCTTTATTATTATTTTTTCTCCCCTTTCTTGATTGTTCTGAAACCTCTCTCACTCTCTATCCCCCACCCCAGTTGCTTTTCTTTCTCTCTCTTCCCCTTTTTCCAAAAAAAAAAACTAAATAAAATAAAAAAAAAAACAATATTCTCTTCTTCTAAACAGAACAATGAAACATTCTGTTTTAACCTTTTTTATTTTGATTTTGTCTTGACGAGTTCAAAAAACAAACGAAAGCACTAATAAAGAATTATCCAAAATTCTGACTGCTTCCTATTTCACAATATACAATATCTGTACACCACTTCAAAAACTCTATACACACACACACACACATTTTATACAGACATACTTCAACTTACATTGATAATTGATTCCAAGACATTGCAGCTTAACTAAAAAAAAATTATGTAATACACACACGCAAAAAAAAAAAATTGAAAAGAGCAATAAAAAAATTCAATAAAATTCATTAAAAGAAAGACACTTCTAGTGTTATGAAATGCTATACTTTAAACGCAGGAAGTATGGTGTATGAAAAGCAAAACAATGTAAACAAAGTAAACACATTTGAATTTCCTGGTATGAACTAGAGCGCAACCGTATGTTGGAACGCTGGAATTAAAGATCTCAAACACTATGTGAATAAGTGTAAACATTGAAACTATGTAAATTTCTTTTACAATATATTGACTTTTATTTCTTTTAATAAACTAATTTATACATATTTTCACAAGTATTTTATTCGATTTTTTTAAAATTTCAGACTTAGTTTTCATGTGTTTTTTTTTTTGTTTTTTTAAATTTAATTTCTATTCTTTTAAATATGTTTTGCTGAAACTGACGTAAAATGGAATAAACCGACTGAAGTTGAGGTTTATTTTTTCCCATTAATTTCATGAAGAAAAAAAAAAGGTAAGTAAATAACGATGTAAAGTCAAGAAAATGATGTGAAGTACTTATCGTACATTTTTAGCAATGTTAAAGAAAATATCATCTTGGCTGCTTTTTTTCACTGGACAAAAATTCATATTATCAAAAAACAATTTAATTTATCTATTTTTGATTTTATTATATGTTATTCTGTCAAATATCAAAAACTTTGGAGACTTGAAGCTGACATTTGAATTTCAAAAATAATGCAGACTGCAATATGTTAATAATATGAATGATGTCCAAAAATTGTTTAACACAGAAATTTGGATAATAACACCTGAATCTTTGATATTAAGAAGCAGACAATTCTTAATTTATTTCAGATAAATTGTATGGTTTCAAATAATTTTGATGTTGATAACTATGTCCAATGAATATAATAAACAACTTTGTATGTATATATGTCCAAAAACATACACTCCTGCACACAAACACATACACACACACACACACACATACATGCATGCATGCACACACTAGGCTATTATGCTGAAGCTGTCTAAATTTCAATGGTAGAGCCTGGTTTTTAGGTTAGAAACTAGCTCTTTTTTTGCTGATGAGCAATTCGAAAGAAAAAACTATGTAAACTTACATACATATATACATACCTTACATCCATTCACCCATCCGTCCCTCCGTCCCTCCGTCCCTCCGTCCCTCCGTCCATCCATCCATCCATACATACATACATACATACGTACAGATACATATACATGGACACATACATAACAACATACCTACATGCATATGCACACACAGACACATAGATACCCACACTCAGATACATACATACATACATACATACATACACACACACACACACACACACACACACACATATATATATATATACATACATACTACACACTTGCATAAACACACTCAAGTATATACACACAACATGCACATACATAAATCATCTTCGCATATATACATGCACAATCACACATACACACACACATCTGCTCACCACATGCAAACATACATATATACACACACTCAGATACATATACATGTATATATATATATATGGGAGAATTTACGAAAAAAAACAACAGACGAAGACAGGTGGTGTAAACAACAAATGGATGTATTAGTTTAACGCTCGGGAATAGAGAAAGTCTTTAACGTTTCGAGCCTACACTGTGTGTGTATGTGTGTGTGGTATATATATATATATATATATATACATACCACACACACATACACACACTCACAAACACATATATACATCACCTTCCCACATATGCATTCTCACATACACACACATACATACACACACTCTCAAATATATACACACACACACATATAAATCATCTTTCCATATATATATATAAATATATATATATAAATATATATATATATATATGCACAATTAGATGCACACACAAACACACACACAATACACACACACACATGCACATACACATACACACATACCAAGAAGGAAAGAAATGAAGAAAATGAAATTAAAACGTAATATAAAAAAGACAAACCTAATTTCACAGCCAGCAAACATACTGTTAGAAATCTGGAAGGGATAAACGACAGTGGATTGAACACCTTTGTAGGTAGCACTGTCTAACATGGCTGCCAGAGAATCAGCAAAGGCAGTCACACCAAACTTGGAACTGCAATAGGATGAAACACCATCCATTCCTGAGATTCCAAGACAAGATCCAATCGTCACAATGTGGCCATGTTCTAACTGCTGCATCTCAGGTAAAAACATTCTCACGGTCTATAAATCAGAAAATAAAAAAAACTTAAGAATAAAAACAAAACAAAAGAACAACCCCCTCCTCCTTCATCGTCATCATCATCATCATCGCTTAATGTCCACTTTCCATGCTGGCATGGGTTGGACAGTGTGACATGGAGCTGGCCATGATATATATATATATCATGGCCACACCTCGAATACTACTGTCCCCTGTGGTCTCCACATACAAAAAAAAACATCTCACAAATTGAATCACCCCAGAGGGCATTCACTAAACAAATTAAGGGCATGACTGATCTCGATTACTGGGACTGCTTTAAAGCCTTGAAACTCTACTCTTTCCAGTGCCACCACAGGTGGTACATCATTTGCATGATGTGGAGAATATCCCACTAGCATTGCCCAAACGATCTGAACATTGGCTTCAAGGTTCATCCAAGGCTGGGACCACGGGCCATACGTCCCCTGCCCAATTCAGGATCACAACATATAGGTACACTGCGGCATAATTTCTTTTCCTCAACAGGCCCTGCCCTGTTTAACATTGCTCCAAAACTGATCAAAGAGGAAAAGGAGCCCATCACCTCTAAATGGAGTCTAGACAGATTTCTTCAAGGAATACCGGATAAGCCACCTATACCCGGATACAACTCTCAACAAGAACTCACTACTTGAATGGACCATGATATCACAAAACTTGACTTAAAAAGGATTTAGATAATCCTATCAAGCGGTGCTATTAAGTCAGACATGGCCTGGACCAATCTTCGGTCGAAACATATCTAAGTCATCTAAGTTATACATAAATAATTAAGATTCACTTGAATTAGGTACTTAAGTTGAGGCACCAGGTCAGTCTAATATTGTCTTCATGGCTCGAAGTTACCTTCAAATATTTTAGAAACAAATAATATTATACATATCATACTATGATTTAGTGGCAGAAATTATCTGGGGGTGTCATGTCTTTCATAACATACCCTCTATTGGATGGAATTATACGTAATATTGCCCTTTTATAACCCCTACCTGTTTCATCTGCATTCTTCCTATACTTAGATTACACTATTTCCCCTTTGGTTCTATGACTTTCTTCCCAATCAATCATAATAGGTATATTTATAATTGATTACCAGAACCCATGATTCCCTTAAGTATATTATATATCCCCTAAGAACTGGTATGATTCTACACACATCTGTGCCTATAATAATATATCTTGCAAATATTTTATAAAACCATTTCCAATGGTATTTTTATCTTATTTTACTTTTTTTTAATTAGCTTTTGTTATGAATACCATGACTTATAAGTGGAGGCGCAATGGCCCAATGGTTAGGGCAGCGGACTCACGGTCGTAGGATCGCAGTTTCGATTCCCAGCCCGGGCGTTGTGAGTGTTTATTGAGCGAAAACACCTAAAGTTCCACGCGGCTCCGGCAGGGGATGGTGGCGAACCCTGCTGTACTCTTTCACCACAACTTTCTCTCACTCTTACTTCCTGTTTCTGTTGTGCCTGTAATTCAAAGGGTCAGCCTTGTCACACTGTCTCACGCTGAATATCTGTGGAGTGCTCAGCCACTTGCACGTTAATTTCACGAGCAGGCTGTTCCGTTGATCGGATCAACTGGAACCCTTGACGTCGTAAGCGACGGAGTGCCAACAACAACAACCATCACTTATCCTTATTTTTTTTTCTCTTTTTTCTCTTTTTATATTCAGTATATATTTTATGGCATTCAAAACGTAAAATTCTTATCATTATTTCTATTTTTATATTCTATAAATCCTTTATTGAAATTTTATACAAATATTTTTTTCCCTTTTATTCATTTTTATTTTATTTTATCTATTCTTTTATCTTATATTATACTATTGTATTTTGGATATCTATATACCCTCATATATACTGGTGTAATTTCTATAGATTGTGAAGGGGTTTGTAACTTCTCTCTATAGTAATCATGTTATGATATAATACAATATGGTATTTATATTTTATAATTGCACTATATATTTCATTTATATATATATATATATATATATGATATTTTTATGTGTGTGTGTATATATATATATATATATATATGTATGTATGTATGTATATATATATATATATATATATATATATATATATTTTTATATATTTATATATATATATATTTATGTATATTTTCATACCTTCTTATTCCCTTTCAGATTTTTTTTATAATGTTGGTAATTTTTAAATAAATATATTTTTCCATGGTTTTTAAATAAGTTTACCTGTCATAGAAATGTTTATTTTATTTTTTAGCCCTTGATCTTTGGTTTTGATTCAATAGAAAATGTATACCCCTACTCGGATGATATCTGAATTTAATTATGGGCTCATTGTTGAATAGTTTTATCATGACCACCTTAACAGTATGCTAGGAAGAAACATTATGAGGTTTCTATTTTATTTAAAAGTCCCCCACTTTTATGGCTTTTATCTATCCCTTTTCTCTTACTTGATCCTTAAATCTTTTTCTAAATTTTAATATTTCAAAATTTTGCTAAGTTTGGAAGCACATTTTTTCTCCCTGTATTTCTAATTCCCAGACTTAGATCTCATTGTGACCCCTTTTTTTTTCCATTTTAGGCCCCTTTTAGTTGATAATCATATGTCAAGTTAACCCTGCCCTTTCTCTTTCTGGTTATCACCTCCTCTCTATATATCATTATCTTCCTAGTAATTTCTGAGACATATTCTTTTATGTAGACATGGCTAGTTTTATGGTCACAGTAAAATAGGGGTAGGGAAGAGAATCTGACATTAATTAATTTATCACTAACAGCAAGAAATTAACTGTCAATTCCCAATGTTTTTAATTTCAAGGGGATGTAGACTACTTTATTTCATAAATATTTGCCATAAAGGCATTACAAAGAGGGGATGAACAAGGACAGACAAACATAAAAGGGGTGAAGTAACTGTATCGATTAAATATTTACAATTTTAAATGTAGCTATATCACCATTCCTCTTTCTTGACCCCCATTATTTTCTTCTACCGCTCTAACTTACAGTAGGCTTTAGGTATTTTTTCTCTAAATTCATTCTGCTGCAATTATAGCAAAAAGAAGCAATGTAATTATTTTAGTCTCTCGTACTGATGAATAATTTGCTAAAAAAATTATAATGGAGTATCCTATATATTGGAAATTTATATGGTCGTACTCGTCTGAGGAGAGCGGTTTATTTCAAATTGATGTAATGTTTGCACTGATTGATTAAATGGAGCTGTTTGAAACAGCTGTAATGCACTGATACCTGGACAATCTTGTTAAGGTCACGGAGAGGGTCATAGCCCAACAAATTAGGAAGAGAGTCAGTCTAGATGAGATGCAGTTTGGGTTTGTGCCTGGGAAAAGCACCACTGATGCTATATTTCTGGTAAGACTGCTGCAGGAGAAATACCTAGCCAAAGATAAACCTCTGTACCTGGCTTTCGTGGACATGGAGAAAGCCTTTGACAGAGTCCCTCGATCCCTCATCTGGTGGTCAATGAGGAAACTAGGGATAGATGAATGGTTAGTGAGAGCTGTGCGAACCATATACAGGGATGCTGTCAGTAAGGTGAGGGTTGACAATGAGTACAGTGAAGAATTCTGAGTATGGGTAGGGATCCACCAAAGATCAGTCCTCAGCCCCCTCTTATTCATCATAGTCTTCCAGGCAATAACAGAGGAATTCAAGACAGGATGCCCCTGGGAGCTCCTCTATGCTGATGACCTTGTGCTAATTGCTGAGTCACTATCAGAACTAGAGGAGAAGTTTCAGGTATGGAAACAAGGTCTAGAATCAAAGGGCCTTCGAGTCAACCTAGCTAAAACCAAAGTCTTAGTAAGTAGGAAGGCAAACAAATCACAAATCTCTTCAGGTAGATGGCCCCGCTCGATCTGTAGAAAAGGTGTAGGTAGAAACTTCATAAGATGTACCCAGTGTAAGCTATGGACACATAAGAGGTGCAGCAATATCAAAGGGAGGCTAATTGGGAAGATAGTTTTTGTATGTGGCAGATGCTCAGGAGCAATAAACACTGAAAATGTGCAGAGAACAGCTTCTGTCACATTCCAGGGAGAAAAACTAGAAGTAGTTGATAGCTTCTGTTACCTAGGTGACCAAGTCAGTAGCAGGGGCGGATGCTCTGAAAGTGTAGCTGCTAGAATAAGAATAGCCTGGGCAAATTTTAGAGAGCTCCTACCTCTGCTGGTGAGAAAGGGTCTCTCTCTCAGAGTAAAAGGCAGACTGTATGATGCATGTGTACGAACAGCCATGCTACATGTCAGTGAAACATGGGCTGTGACTGTTGAAGACATGTGTAAGCTTGAAAGGAATGAAGCCAGTATACTCCGATAGATGTGTAATGTCAGTGTGCATACATGACAGAGTGTAAGTGCCCTGAGAGAAAAGTTGGATTTAAGAAGTGTCAGATGTGGTGTGGTGAGACGACTGCGCAGGTATGGTCATGTGGTGTGAATGGATGAGGATGGCTGTGTAAAAAAGTGTCACACCCTAGCAGTTGAGGGAACCTGTGGAAGAGGTAGACCCAGGAAAACCTGGGATGAGGGGGTGAAGCGTGACCTTCGAACATTAGGCCTCACCAAGGCAATGACTAGTGACCGAGACCTTTGGAAATATGCTGTGCTTGAGAAGACCCAACAAGCCAAGTGAGACCATAACCCGTGGCCTATGCCAGTGCATGTAACCAGCCCACTTATGAATACACCTCATTCATTGGACAATAAACTTTGCTTGCAAAAACCTAATGAGGCAAGTGAAATCAAAATTAAAATCACTGACGTGGCCGATGACAGTGCTGCCTGATTGGCACACATGCCAGTGGAATGTTAAAAGCACATCTGAGTGTGATTGTTGCCAGTGCTGCCAGATTGGCTCCCGTGCAGGTAGCACATAAAAAACACCTTTTGAGTGTGGTCATTGCCAGAACCACTCAACTGGTCCTCATGTTGGTGTCACGTAGAAGCTCCCACTACACTCTTGGAGTGGTTGGTGTTAGGAAGGGCATCCAACTGTAGAAACTTTGCCAGATCAGATTGAGCTTGGTGCAGCCTCTTGCTCACCAGTCCTCATTCAAAATGTCCAACCCATGCCAGCATGGAAAGCAGATGTTAAACGAGGATGATGATAATGATGATGATGTATATATATATTTATGTGTCTATGTTTGTGTCTGTGTTTGACCCTGCCACCATCGCTTCACAACTGATGTTGGTGTGTTTATGTCCCTGTAACTTAGTAGTTTGGCAAAAGAGACCAATAGAACAAGAACTAGGCTTAAAAAGAATAAGTCCTGGGATTGATTTCTCTGACTAAAACCTTTTAAGGTGGTGCTCCAGCATGGCCACAGTCAAATGACTGAAACATGTAAAAGAATAAATATATATATATTTATATATATATATATATATATATATATATATATACATACATATATATATATATACACACACATATACATATATATATATATATATATATATATATATATATATATATATATATATATATATATATATATATATATATACATATACATATTACGGGCTTCTTTCAGTTTCTGTCTAATAAATCTACTCACAAGGCTTTGATTAGCTTGGTGCTATAGTGGAAGCTACTCGCCCAAGTTGACATGGTTGGGAAGCAAGATTCTTACGACACAGTCATGTCTACGAAATAATTATTAGATTGTAAACTAGTGAACTGTGACCATGATGAGACTTCCCTGTTGTATGCTGATGGCTTGTGTAATAACTTCGCTTTCTTTTTAATTACATTTTATTAACGACATATTTTTACAGGAAGAAAAGAATGAAGAAAACATTAAAGATGTAACAGATTAAATTATCGAGAAAAAGTAAAAACTATAATTAGCACACAAAAGAAACAAAGAAAAAGATTTTAAAAAAAGCAGGGTGGGGTGGGGGGAATTGAACAGTAGAATATGGGGTGGGAAGGAGTAAAAATGGTGTATTCAGCTGCGCTCTGTGGACATGATTGCAAAAGCGTTGCCATGGAGAATGGCCAGCAACGCTCTCTGTGAAAGCCTTGCGGGGCTCATTCCTCAGACAGGCTATAGTTATCCTGATTTTGTGGAGGAAACTGGCAGTTCAGGAGCCCCGAGAACACCCAAGCTCTCAACAGCAGCCAGCACAAAAAACAAAAAAAAAACTGATTTGTGGCCAGTCAGGCTCCTGTATTTATTGCTGTATTTTATATACTTTTTATTGCTTGATGTAAAATTAAATTTGGTTCCTTCATTCTGATTAAATCAACCTTCTGTACAGTCTAATGAATTTGTTGACGTGGTTTCTGAAAATATTAGTTTAAGCTACACACTATTATTTAGATATGAACTGCATCACAAGCAAGATTTTTCCTGGAAACATGTCTGGATGTCATCTTAAGCGGATTTATACGTATTGGATTATAAAAAGTTTTATTTAAATCTTAAGAAAACTGAGAAATTGTTTGTTTACTACTCAGGCGAAAACACTTAGAACATTTAAAGGTCAGTTTTGTTATCTTTGTATTTTTTATTTATTTATTTCGTTCTATTTGACTTTTCATATTTAACATCAGCCACAAATATTGTTGCTTAGCATTAGGTTAACTCTGATTGGCCAAATATGTAAATGAAAGACATTCCAGTTGTGACCATCCTGTCTTATTATTGAGCGACAGAGCAGTGCATGCCATCAATGTGACACTGGGGTACAAATATACAAAGTCCAATATAACCATCATGACTACCCCATCTAATGAAGGTACATCAGGCACATGCATCACAACCACATGGGCATAACATGGTGATCTTATATCAAGATAAACAGCATGTTATTATTATTATTATTATTATTATTATTATTATTATTGTTCAGTAGTTTTATCTTTATAACGTACTTTCACTTCACTACCAAGCGCAGCTCTGTGTGCCTTGGGTATGTGCTGTGGTTTGCTGTGGTGCTCTTATGTTTACTGTATTGAAAGTGTTTTGCGTAGAATGTGTGCAGTACCCAGTAGTGCAATTTTCTGTATGTTATGTATATTTGTAAGTCCTGGTGTTTTTGTTATGTATTTGTCTGAATATATTTTTATTATACCTAAGGCACCTACTATGATAGGAATTGTTTCTGTTTTTAGATTCCACATTCGAGTTACCTCTATTTATTATTATTATTATTATTATTATTATTATTATTATTATTATTATTACTATTACTATTATTATTACTATTATTATTATTATTATTGTTCAGTAGTTTTATTTTTATAATGTGCTTTCACTTCACTACCGACCGCAGCTCTGTGCGCCTTGGGTATGTGCTGTGGTTTGCTGTGGTGCTCTTATGTTTACTGTATTGAAAGTGTTTTGCGTAGAATGTGTGCAGTACCCAGTAGTGCAATTTTCTGTATGTTATATATACTTGTAAGTCCTGGTGTTTTTGTTATGTATTTGTCTGAATATTTTTTTATTATACCTAAGGCACCTACTATGATAGGAATTGTTTCTGTTTTTAGATTCCACATTCGAGTTATCTCTATTTCCAGGTCTTTGTATTTTGAAAGTTTTTCCATTTCTTTTCGAGAAACGTTGTCATCTGCTGGTATTGATACATCAGTTAGAAAGCATTTTTTTCTTCATGATCTTTGACAACTATATCCGGTCTATTGGCCTATTATTATTATTATTATTATTATTATTATCATTATTATTATTATTATTATTATTATTATTATTATTACTACTACTACTACTACTACTACTATTACTATTATTATTATTACTGTTGTTGTTGTTATTATTATTGTTATTTTTGTTATTATTATTGTTACTATTGTTATTATTATTATTATTATTATAATTATTGTTGTTGCTATTTATTATTGTTATTATTATTATTATTATTATTGTTGTTGTTGTTGTTATCATTATTATTATTATTATTATAATTATTATTATTTTTGTTATTATTGTTACTATTGTTATTTTTATTATTATCATTATTATTATTATTGTTATTATCATCATTATTATCATTATTATCATTATCATCATTATTATTATTATTTTATGTTTGACTTTTGTTTTGCATTTGTACAAGTTGGATCCAAGTCTCACCCAGAGACCTCAAGAGACAACAAGTTAGAAGCTCATGTAGGTGTTATGCCTAGGGTACCATATATTTGGATTTGTACAGTTTTGTTCTAGAGAATGTTTAAGAAACCATAAGAAAATTGTGTTTGTTTTAAAATTTGAGATCACATAGACAGTATTTTACGTAGGATATGGGCAGTTCCCATGAGCACTATCTTTTGAACTTCAGCCATTTTGGGGTTTCCTGGTATCTGAGCTAGGTAGTAATCAGCCCGTTTCGCTGTCATTCCCAGGGCACCTATGACAATAGGTATTGTTTTCGTCTTCAGATTCCACATTTTGCTAATTTCTATTTCAAGATCTTTATATTTGCTCAGTTTTTGGTAGGTCTTGACAGATACGTTTATATCGATTGGGACAGTCATATCAATGAGGAGGCATGATTTTTGTCTGAAGTCTTTCAGTATGATGTCTGGCCGATTTGCGTCTATCTTTCTGTCAGCTTGAATGGTGAAGTTCCAGAGGAATGCAATGTGATCATTTTCAAGTACTGGGGGTGGTTTGTGTTCCCACCAGTTTTTATCATGGGGCTAGTCCAGGTTTTTGCATATTACCCAGTGAATATATTGTGCAGCTCTATCATGCCTGTTGAGATACTCTGTAGGCGCAAGCAGACTGCACATTATTATTATTATTATCATTATTATTATTATTATTATTATTAATTTTATTATTATATGTTTGACTTTTGCTTTGTATTTGTACAAGTTGACTCCATGTCTCATCCAGAGACCTCAAGAGACAATAAAACCTAGAAGTTCAAGTTGATGTTATGACTAGGGCGCCATATTTTTGGTTTTGCACATAGTATTGTTCCAGAGAATGTCTGTCAAAACATAAGTAAATTAGAAATTTGTTTCAAAAGTAATTTGATTTTAAGATGATAGTCTGATGTTAAGATGACAGTAAAAGGTATTTGTTGTTCTGTACATTTAAAAGTATTTTAACATTATTTACAGATTAAAATATTTTACGTAGGATATGGGCAGTTCCCATTAGCACTACTTTTTGAATTTCTTACATTTTTGGATTTCCTGGTATCTGAGCTAGGTAGCAATCAGTCCCTTTTGCTATCATTCCTAGGACACCTATGGCAGCAGGTATTGTTTTAGTCTTTAGGTTCTACATTTAGCCAATTTCTATTTCAAGATCATTATACTTGTTCAGTTTTTGATAGGTCTTGACAGATACATTTATGTCAATTGGGACAGTCATATTGATGAGGAGGCATGATTTTTGTCTCAAGTTCTTCAATATAATGCCTGGCATATTTGCATCTATCTTTCCGTCAGTTTGAATGACAAAGTTCCAAAGGAGTGAGATGGAGTCATTTTCTAGTACTGGCGGTGGTTTGTTTTCCTACCTGGCCTAACAATGCTACCAGAGAGATCTGCCAGTTTGAAACAAGCTCTACAGACATGGAAATACTGTCAGACGGACTCGTCTGAGGTGTGCGCATGGCAATGAAACTGCCCTGCACATACTCATCCAATGTCCGTGCATTACTGACTTGTGGAGCTTTGTCAAACATCTGTTATCATGTGTAGGATGGATATGGTAACCAACCGAGTCCATCGTGAAGATCGCTCCTTTGCCTTCCTTAGGCTGAAAAGGAAAGGCAGTTTCCCTCTGTCTGGTGGCTATGGTGAAGGAGGTGGTGTGCTGGATGAGACTGAAAGGACTGAAGACAGATACTTTCCTCTTCAGCCAAGCCCTCATCAACTTTTTCAAGTTCTACTTGAAAAGGAATATGGGGGTGGAGAGGGAAGTTCGGCTCCCCACTAAATTTGTTGAAAGGTGGGTTTATGTGGTGAGGATGGCCTGTGTGAATGGGCCTACTCTGAACTTTCATTTGTAAACCAGAGGAATTAAGGAGAGAGGTGCCTGCCGAAGTGCACCTGGTGGCTGGGATAACCAGGTTGTGTGGGGTTCAGTGGTTGTCCCTGTCAGGGACTCCCCTACTTTTGGGGAATTTTTATTGTTTAATTATTTTGTTATTTGTTTTTTGTTGCTTATTGTATACACAGCATTGTTTAACATCCCACTTGTCTCTTGTATTGTATTGTCCCTATTTGTTTTATGCTCAGTCCTTGTGGCCAATAAAAGAGAGTATTATTATAATTGAGTGGGAGAGCAGTGCATGCCATCAAAGTTAAACTGGGGTAAAATATACAAAGCCCAATACACTTATCATGACTACCTGTCTGATAAGGGTACACCAGGCATATGCATCACAACCATATATGTGGTACATGGTGATCTCATATCAAGATAAACAGCGCATGATCTCGCAGGTGGGGCCCAGTTAGAATTTTCTTCAGGTCGAGTAGCCCATCCCGCTCAAAAGGTCCCTGAATAAGGTTTGTTTAAGGATGTTGAGCAAAACACCCATGTTTCCAAAGGTGAATTATTCAAACCCCAAAGAATCCCTCTCAACACATGGCTATGATGCTCCCCCACTACTTCTGCTCATGATCAGAGATGCACATATCGTCAGCCACCAAGGGACATGCTCAACTGGTTAAGGTCAAACAACTGACAAGCAAATCTGTGGTATTAAGCAGAATATTTGCTGTAACCCATCTTTTATACCAAAATAATACAATGTACATGATAACACTTCCAATCAATTAAGATCAGAAGCCATGAGAGCCACTGCCTGCTATTGCGTCAGGGCATTTATTTATTTATTTATTATTATTATTATTATTATTATTATTATTACTACTACTACTTTTTATTGTTTATTTTCATATAGGTGCAGTGCATGGCTGTGTGGTTAAGAAGCTTGCTTTGCAACCACAGAGTTTTAGGTTCAATCCCACTCCATTGTACCTTGGGCAAGTGTCTCCCACTAAGGCCCTAGGCTGACCAAGAACTTGTTAATGAATTTGGTAGATGGAAACTGTGGAAAACTGTCAAATATATGTATGTGTGTGTGTGTGCATGCATGCGCATGCATGTGTGTGTGTGTGTTTGTTTGTTTGATTCCCCATCCTTTACTGCTTGACAGTTGGTATTGTATTATTTGCATCCCTGTAACTTAGTGGTTTGGCATAAAGGAAACTGATAGAATAAGAACCAGGCTTAAACATAAAGGCACTGGGGTCAAATCATTTGACTAAACCCATCAAGGTAGTGCCGCAGCATGGCCGTAGTCCAATGACTAAAACAATTAAGATGAAGAATCATATACTGGATTGGGATTAAATTATTCAAAATGTCCCTCTTTTTTTTTTAAGACAGTAAAATGTGATTTAAATGGAAGGCTGCTGTTATCTAGATTAGCGGAGTTAGTTATGAGTGTTGTATGAAAGATAAAAGGAAGAATATGGGGTCAGGAGTGGGGGTGGGGGACACAGAGGAAAATTTAATCCTTTAGCTTTCAGATTATTCTGTCAAATGTAATGCCTATTAAATCACTTAAGCATTGAAGAAGCTGTTGGACGGTTGTTATATAAGGATGCTTAGAATGGCACTCAATGTCTCCTGGAAGAGACATATAACAAATGCTGACTTATACCAGGAACTACCAAAAGTAGCATTGAAGATACAGCATAGTAGGATAGGTGTGAGAAATTAAATCTGGTCAGTTTTAACCAAAAACAGGTAGAGAGACTAGATATGAGCAGTTTGAACGTAAATCAAGTAGAATATTTGGACTGGACATGGCTGGGTTAAATGCTAATGGGTCCACCCTTTGATATCCAGATTTCTCTGTCAAAGGTAATGTTTATTTATTCACATTGTTTTGCATTAATCATGCATTATCCTGTACCTGTGAGATTTCAACAGTGTGATTGTTTATGTTTTTAGAATGACATTGTAGGGTAGGTGTGAGAGGCCAGATCTGTCAAGTTTGAACATAAAACAAGGTAGAACTCTTGGGCCAGATATATGGCCACTTTAAATACTAAAGGGAATAAACATACAAGAACAAATGTGGGTAGATGAGAAGGGGAGCTTCTGACCGAAAATTTCAGCAGATTTCTGTTTCATTTGAAAAAGAGAATGTTTGAGTGAAAATGAAGATGGACTCAGACTTTGAGAGCAAAGAGCAGATACTGAGAGAGATAATCTAAAGAAAGAAGTTCTAAGTGAAGGTAACAGTGAAGAGAGTTCAATCCTTGGGTATGTGTATGGGTAGCAGAATGTGGGAATTCTGGTGTATATGTGTGTGCTTTCTGTGTTTGGTGTGTTTGTGCTTGATGAATGTGTGTTTGATGTGTGTGTGTGTATTTGATGGGCATGTGTGTGTATCTGCATGTTTGATATATGTATGCATGCTTGTTAAATGTATGTGCATGTGTGTGTTGGATGTTTGCATGTTTGATGTTTGTGTGTGTTTGATGTTTGTGTGTATTTGATGTTTGATGTTTGTGTGTGTTTGATGTTTGTGTGTGCATGTTGGATGTTTGATGTTTGCGTGTGCATGTTGGATGTTAGCATGTCCATGTTGGATGTTTGCATGTGCATGTTGGCTGTTTGTGTGTGCATGTTGGATGTATGCATTTGTGTTTCATGTGTGTTTAATGCACAAGTTAGACATATGTGCATATGTGTCTGATTCATGTCTGCATGTCTGATGCATGTGAATGCGTGTACATTTAATGTATCTATTAGACATATGTGTGCAATTGTGGGTTTGATGTATATGTGATGCATGTGTGTATGTCTGATATATGTGCGTCTGCTTGTGTGTGTAATCATGGACAAAGCACAGGCAAAGTCAAGTAGTTAAGTTTATGATAAAAGGTACTTGCCATAGTTATCACACAGTGGATTTGAACCCAAGATTTCATGATCGTAAAATGAAGTTCTTAACTACTTGGCTTTGCCTGTGCTTTGTCCATGTTTACACACACAAGCACACGCACATGCATCACATATACATCAAACACACAATTACACTGACTTATAAGTAGATGTTTCACATTGTATTTTTTGCTGATGAAACATTCGCCCTGTTGGAGTCATTTCCATACTGAATCATTATATTTTGTAGTAGGGGTTCTGAATGAGAAGGGAAGATGCAAGATTACCACCAAAAATGGCTGTGCAAAACTTTCCAGCCACTTCACGTAAACCAATTTCTTTCTTCTCACTACTGTGAGAAGAAAGAAATTGCACCTAGAAAGTTCCCATCTGAGGCCCAAGTCCGGGCAAGGTTTTTCATGGAAGACCAGCAGTCGCATGCACATACATCAGCCTCCCCTCTCTATGCCATCAATGTTATCCAAGGGAAAGGCAAAGGCTGATACAGCTTGGCACTAGTGACATTGCATCTCATTTCTACAGATGAGTGGAGTGGAGCAACATGAAATAAAGTGTCTTGCTCAAGAACACAACACACAGCCCAGTCTGAGAATTGAACTCACTACCTCATGATTCTTATGACATCAGCAACATGCAATTGTATTAAATAATTAGATAGCACCCTTGTTTTACTATTCAAAAGAAATTGTGTTTTAGCCCAATTAATAAAAGTAAAACATAAAATATGGTAGAATGGTACTCTAGCTAGGTCACTGTAGGATGGTACCTAGCAAGGTCACTGTCCACTGATAGAAAATAGTCAAAGTAAAAAACAAAACTTACCCTAAAATGAGCCAACATGTTAACTTTGAAAATCTGCTCAATTTTCTCATCTTCAACTTCCAGAAAATTCCCCGGGGCCAATATTCCAGCATTGTTCACAAGAATGGTAACAGCTCCATGTTGGCGTTTTATTTCATTAGCCTGCAGTGGAAATTCACATGAGATGAAAATTTCATTTTTACCATGAATTAGACCAAACGAAATGTAAAGAATACCTACAATTATTATAAACATAGAGGCCAGAAAATCCCTTCCTTTTTAACAAGAATGCTTGCTATGTTATTAAAGACAGAATGGACACACACACACACACACACACACACACACACACACACATGCACAAACAAGATTTAATAAATTTTCATTTACATTATCTGCATGCACTGAATGGGCTTACTGCTGAATGCTGCAAGAAAGGAATGAGAATTATTGTTGCGAAAACTAAGACATTGGTCCTTTTAAAAAAGCTTTCCCAGTCCAGTGTTTATGTTAGTGGAACATCATTGATACAAGTGGAGAAGTTTAAGTGTCTTGGTGTTGCATTCACAAATGAAGAGAAGGCAGAAGGCCGAATTGGATGCTAGAATTGCAGGTGATGACACTGTAATAGGCCAGATCCTATAATCAATCTTCAGAAGAGAAGAAATTGGTGAAAAAAATCCAAATTTGATACCTTCAATTTGGTTTCCATGTTTATCCTCATCTATGACCATGAATGATGGGTAATGACTGAAAAAGTATGATCACAAATATAAGCAGCTGAGAGAGCGTTCTTCCAAAGGATCTCCAGAGTAGTGTTTCTCTACATGATGTACAGCTTGGAGATCAAGGAATTTCTCCAGGTTGAACCATTACAGCTCTGCAGTGAGAGGTCACAGCTCCAGTACTACGGACATGTGTGATTAGAATGTCACAAAAATGAGTTACAAGATGGATTTTTTAACAAGACTTTGGTCAGTCCAAGGCTATAGTAGAAAACACTTGTCCCAAGGTTACACACAATGGGACTGAAACTGAAGCCATGTGGTTGGGAAGCAAATTTCTTACCACACAGCCACATCTTGCTAAAAGCTGTATAGCTACGTAACATATTCATCTATGTTCTAAGATGGATTTTTTAACAAGCAGGAGACCTGGGAGTAGACCGAGAGATTGGATACGATCAGTAGTCTCCAAAAAATTGTGGGTGAAGATAGATGGATTATCTGAAAAAATATGTTTTTGCTTCCTTTTTTAGAACAGAGATGAACATATTACGTAGCTATGTGGCTGTGTGGTAAGAAATTTGCTTCCCAACCACATGGCTTCAGTTTCAGTCCCATCGTGTGGAACCTTGGGACAAGTGTTTTCTACTATAGCCTTGGACTGACCAAAGTCTTGTGAGTGGATTTGGTAGAAGGAAACTGGAAGAAGCCCATCACATATGTGCCTTTGTCTCTGTGTTTGTTGTTCACCACTGCTTGACAACTGGTGTTGGTGTGTTTATGTCCCCGTAACTTAGCAGTTTAGCAAAAGAAACCAATAGAATGAGAACCAGGCATAAAAAAGAAAAAAAACTATTGCGGTTGATTCATTCAGCTAAAAAAATTCTTCAAAGCATTGCCCCAGCATTGCCACAGTCCAATGACTAAAATAAATAAAAGACAAATTATACTTTTTTTCTTTAAGCCTGGTATTTATCCTGTGGGTCTCTCTCCTTTTGCTGAACCACTAGGTAACAGGGATGTAAACACACCAACTCTGGTTGTCAAGAGGTGGTCACACACACACACACACACACACACACACACACATACACACACACACACACACACACACACACACACACTCACACACGTGGCTGTGTGGTAAGAAACTGGCTTCCCAACCACATCGATCCAGGTTTGGTCCCACTGTGTGGCACCTTCGGCAAGTGTCTTCTACTGTAGCCTCAGGCCGACCAGAACCTCGAGACTGGATTTGATAGATGGAAAACTGAAAGGAGCCTGTCACATATATGTATATATGTATATATATATATATAAATTAAAAGGGTAAAGGATTATCAATTTATTAATTCATTAATAAATCAACAATTAATAATTAATAATTTTTACCAAGCCCATCAGTATGAAAGCACCATTATTGGTGGAGAACTTATTTAAAAGCTCATATATATTTATAAACATAATTAAGGGATCAGCAAATATTTGCTTCACCATATACCGAAGTTCAGAAATAGCAGCTAAAAAAGCTGAGAATCCCACAGATAGCATCACTATATATATGAATGTATATATGAATGTATATCTTTGGGTCTGTATTTGTCCCCTCACCACCACTTGACAACTGGTGCTGAGGACAGACAATGGTGTTAAGTCGATTACATCGACCCCAAAACATAACTGGTACTTAATTTATCGACCTCGAAAGGATGAAAGGCAAAGTCAACCTTGACGGAATTTGAACTCAGAATGTAGCAGCAGACGAAATATTCTGCTAAGCATTTTGCCTGGTGTGCTAATGATTCTGCCAGCTCATTGCCTTAACAGCAACAACAACAACAACAATAATAATAATATATGCAACACACAAACACAACTAAATAGGTAAGGTCTTCTGTCTTCATCTTTCAAGTTACAAAGTTGCACGTATAACTTATTCAATGCTGCCCTATTTTAACTCAGATCAATGTGTCAACTGGCTGCAAAAAAATCAATACCTGCTCACTTGGGATAGAAAAAAACCTAGCACGAGACTGTGCGTGTGTATCAGTTAGTTTAACACGTCAGGCTGTAAAGTTGTCCACAAGGATTAGCTGTAAGGACTGTATTGGTGTCAGTTGTTCGTAACTGTGTTGAATATTTTATGTAAGATATATTCATACTTGTTGATAAATTTTATTACTTCTCACATAAAAATAATATATAATACAAGATCACTCAGAGAGCTCAAACCTCTGCCAAGGCAACACTAACGACCTCTCAACGATTAGCTGGAGATGATTTTTTAAATGAGAATATCTGAAATAAACTCAACTGCTCTCACAAATGAGAATGAACCTAAATGAAAATGAAACTAAAAATGAACCCGACTGCTCTCAAAAGTTAAGTAAAAAAAAAAAAGAAAAATAATCCAGAATCCTGGTCCGGTACTGGATTGATCCCAAAATCTAATCAGTTCATGCCAGTCATGAGGCCAAACATCCCTGAAAGTTTCATCCGAATTCACCCAGTGGTACTTGAGATACCTTATCCAGGGACAAACAAACAAACACAACTGAAAGTAATAATATAATTACTTCCATTAAAAGGTAGTCCTGTTTTTATTGACAATAAATGCAAGACTGTGCTTCAGCAGGAACAAAGAATAAAAATGAAAGAAACAAAAATGGAACAAACAGGCATAATAAAATTTTTGCTTTAATATAGAATATTTGGAAAGAAATATAGGCAAAATGATAACCCTGCCCTTTGATCTTTTTTTTTTTTTTCAGATTCTTAATATTACTTTCAAGTATTTAAATAAGTGGAGGGAAGTTGTCAAAAAGGGAGACCCAGATAGGCATGGGACAGAGTACTGAAGGCTGATCTCAAAATGTTGAGCCTTACAAATGAGATGACAGAGGACTGAAATATGGGGTGCATTGCTGTACTTGAGAAGACATACCCAGCACAACAGTAGTTATTTCGGAAAACCAAGGTGCCATGTAAAAATCACTGGTGTTGGTGCCATGTAAAAAGCACCTGGTACACTCTGTAAAGTGGTTTGCATTAGGAAGGACATCCAGTTGTAGAAACCAGGCCGAAAGTGACTATGGGACCTGGTGTGGCCACTGGCCTTGCCAGCTCCTGTCAAGTAATCTAACCCATGGAAAACAGACATTAAATGATGATGATGATGATGATGATGATGATGATGATATATATATGTATGTCACAATGACTGAGGCCTTTGGCATTATGTTGTACTTGAGAAGAAGACCCATCAAGCTGAGCAAAATGGCAGTCGTGGCAGATACTGGTGTCATGTAAATGGCACCCATACTGGTGGCACATAAAGGCTCCCATTACACTTCTGGCGTTAGGAAGGGCATCCAGCCGTAGAAAACCAGGCCAAATCAGACTAGAGTCTGGTGCAGTCTTCCAGTTTACCAGCCCGGTCAAACCATCCAACCCATGCCAGCATGGACAATGGATGTTAAATGGTGATGATGATGATGATGATGGTGATGATGATGATGATGATGATGATGATGATGTGATGGTGATGATAATGATGATGGTGATGATGATGATGATGGTGATGATGATGATGTGATGGTGATGATGATGATGATGGTGATGATGATGGTGATGATGACGGTGATGATGATGATGGTGACGATGATTATGATGATGATGATGGTGAAGATGATAATGATGATGATGATGATGATGGTGATGATGGTGATGGTGGTGGTGATGATGGTGGTGGTGATGATTATGATTCACTGTACTCAATAAGGATTCCGTTACCTGTTTATATGATGTTCAGTCAGGAACTTCCCGAGTGTCTCCACCAGGGAAGTTCCTCTCCAGGATATATGCTTGAGCATGATTTCGTTTCTTCTCAAAGAATCCCAGCAGTAACCCATGCAGCAAATTTCCCTTTGCTGTGCCACCAACGACATCCAAAAGCCACTGCAGCAGCTCGGCTCCTGTGCCATGACACGTGAGCTGAGAACATAAAGCAGTAGAGCATATACAGCAAAGTTTTACCGTTTCTGGTATTTTAATGGCTGACCCCAGAAAAAGACAGGAAATGTTAATTTCAGGTGCATGGCTCAGTGATTAGAACATCAGGCTCATAATCATGAGGTAATGAGTTCAATTCCCAGACCAGGCTGTGTGTTGTGTTCTTGAGCAAGACACTTTATTTCATATTGCTCCAGTTAACTCAGCTGTAGAAATGAGTTGTGACATCACTGGTGCCAAACTGTATCGATCCCTTTGCCTTTCTCTTGGGTAACACTGGTGGCATGGAGAGGGGAGGCTGGTATGCATGGATGACTGCTTGCCAGTCTACTAACCTCGATTGGTACTTAAACATTATTGGTCTCAAAAGTATGAAAGGCAAAGTCAAACACAGTGGCATTTGATCTCAGAACATGAAGACTCTAATAATTCTGCCAATTTATTCCCTTTACTTTGGCCATAATTTAACCCTTTAGCATTCAAATATTCTGTCAAATGTAATTCTTATTTATTCTCATTGTTTTGAATTAATTATACATTATCTTTATAACTATGAGATCTTGATGAAGTGATTGTTTATTATTAGAATAATAATGTAGGGTAGGTGTGAGAGGCTGGATCTGGCTGGTTTTAACATTCAACAGGGCTGGATATGGCTAGTTTGAATGTTAAAAGATCAACTCTTTAGCATTCAGATTATTCTGTCAAATGTAATATTTATTGACATTGTTTTGAATTAATCAGGCATTATCTCTTAGTTTTGTAATTCGAATGGGGTATATTTTGTATATTTTTAGAATGACATAACAGAGTGGGTATGAGGTGCCAGATCTGGCCTGTTTGAACACAAAACAGGTAGGGTATTTAAGCTGGATATGGCTGATTTAAATGCTAAAGAGAAGAAATGCTGGAATTGTTTCAAAATTCTAACAAACATGAAAATTTTATCATTTCTTTGAAAGCTCATTTCCTCTTTGTTAACCTCAGTTCTTTTATTATAAATTGATATATCTGATGCTCTAAAAAGGCTAAACCTTTTGCCAGTTTGTCAGTTTACGTTTTAGCTCTGAGCATTTATCATAAAGCTATGACAGCAGAGAGGAAACATTCAGTCTGATATATTGGTCACATTTCTAGCTGAAAATCAACAATATAAGACTGATATATTCAAAGAATATGGACGAGTGACTAAATGAATATTTCCTAAATCTTGGTAACAATGAGTTTATGCCTTTGGAATTTATTTCACCACAACTGCTAAGGGGTTACAGACTAGGACATGTATGTAAGCGGAGTTGGCAGAACTCCAACATAATAATTCTGTTTAAGAAGCGTTTTATGGGAAGACATTGTGTAGTTTTTCATTTTGGCCACAAAACCCATACAGATTTCAGATCCTGCAGTTCAAGCACAGCCGTTATTTCTTTGTAAATCAACATTTTCAATGTTGTTGGGTAATTAACTCTTTCATTTCCAACATGCCTGATAACTGCATGAAATTTTTTTATGGCTCAAGATTACCAATTTGATCAATAATGCCATAATTATCTATTTATATTTAAATGAGAATATTAACAATATTTCATTAATATGTTAGTGAGAGATAAGGTAGCAGAAGTTTTAGTACATCAGACAAAACGCTTAGTGGCATTTCAACTAATTTTACATTCTGAGTTCAAACTCTGCCAAGGTCAACTTTGCCTTTCATCTCTTTCAGAGTTGATAAAAGAAGTACTAGTTGAGCACTGGGGTCAATGAAATCGATTTACCCACCACCACCCTTGATACTGCTGGCCTTGTGTCAGAATTTGAAATCAATATGTTAGTGATAGATAACACATGAATTTGTAAAGTAAACACGTGCTGTAACTCAAATGTTGGGAAATTTATGTCTTCTAAATTTGTTTAGATATATTTTCCGTATAGGTGCAGGGATGGTTGTGGTGGTAAAAAGTTTGCTTTCTACCACACAGGGTTATGGGTTCAACCCCACTTTGTGGAATCTTGGCCAAGTATCTTCTACTATAGCCCTGGGCCAATCAAAGCCTTGTGAGCAGATTTAGTAAACAGAAATTGAAAGAAGTCCATTCTATACATAAATAAACATATCATCATCATCATCATCATTTAACGTCTGTTTTCCTTGCAGGCATGGGTTGGAGGGTCTGGGGAACTGCACCAGACTCCAGTCTGATTTGGCATGGTTCCTACGGCTGGATGCCCTTCCTAATGCCAATGACTCCAAAAGTGTAATGGTTGTTTTTATGTGCCACCGGCATGGGTGCCATTTGCATGACACCAGTGTCTGCCACATGCACAAGGTGTGTGTTGCGCAACCATCGAAAATGTCAAATTCGTTATAAATATTAATCTTACTAATTGATTTAATCGCAAATCTTATTGGAAAACTTTTGATAAACCCTGCTTTGAAATTTGGGGGCAGCACCACCAATACAAGAATCACCATGCATCATTGAAACATGTGCGTGTGCATGCATGCATGTGTGATTGTGTGTGTGTGTGTGAGTGTGTGTGTGTGCATGTGTGAGTATGTGTATGTGTGTGTGTGTGTGTGTGTGCGTGATTGTGTGTATGTGTGTGTGTGTGTGTGCGTGTGTGCACGCATGTGTGATTGTGTGCATGTTCTTGCCTTGGCATTGCATGATAGTTGTTCCAATCTTTTGAGAAAAACTGTCTGATCTTGAAGAAATATTACCTTTACTTGGAAACAGGTGAGGATTGGTGAAAGAAAGGGCTTCAGGGTGTAGAAAATCTGCCTCAACAAATTGTCCAACTTGTGTAATGTTAAAACATTGACAATGTTAATGAAAAACTTTAAATACTTTTATTTGGGATGGGGTATTGTGTTTTTTTTTTCCTTTTAGGCAAACTGTCAAATTTAGCTCAAACACCTTGAATATGCATGTACAGTGAGTGAAAGGGGAAAGACATGCTGTGGAATAATTACATGTGTGTGTGTGTGTGTGTGTGTGTGTTTTATTAATAATCGGCAGAAGTTACAGGGTGATTCAAGGGCTGAGAGGTTTCTGCATTGGCACTTATCAAACCATTATTGATAGGAAACACACACACACACACACACACACACACACAGAGTCTTGTTTAAGTTCTATAGTTCTGGGTCAATCAAAATGTTACAAGTAAAATTTTGTAGACAAAATTGTTTAGGGAGGTCATCAGATATGTATGAATGTGAGTGAGAGGAACAAAAACAAAAAAACATTTTAATTATCCCTTTATGCCAAGGTTGATTTACCACTTTTCCCTCATGAAGACGGTAACATATGTACAAGGAAAAGTGCTGATGTTGATATAACTGATTAAAATCTTCGAATGCGGATCATCACCATATCAGCAGACCAATAATTGAAAGCAGTAAAAGAATAAAAGAACGACAGAATGAAAGAATACCTGTTTGTTGATATCTTCTTTGATGCTGACATCACATTGCATGTAAACACAAGGGGTTCCCAGTGCACACACTTCTGTACTGGTCTGGGAGAGTGACTCTACGTGGCGGCCCCACAGTATTATCTGTTCAGAAGACGAAAAAAATAAAAGAACAAAATTTTTGTTATGTACGTAATTAAATGTATATTATAAACATAGAGAATCAAGTGGGGATCTTCCACGTGGATATAAAACAAAAGAAAAAGAAAACTTAAATGAAAACATATAGGAATGTGGTGCTCCAGCATGGCCTTGGTAATAACAGCTAAAACAAATTAAAGAACATAAAAAATAAAAATGAGAAATAACTTCCGGTAACAAGAAATTACACTGGGGTGGAATCATGTTTCTTAATAGAGAACCATAGAATTTGACACAAAACAGCTTTCTTGATATGATGTTAGTTTCAGAATTTGGCACAAGGCCAGCAATTCCAGGGGTGGGGCTTATTTGATTACATCAACCCCCAGTCCTCAGTCCTCAACTGGTACTTATTTTATCGATCACCCCACCCCCCCAAAAAAAATGAAAGGCAAAGTTGTCCTAGGTGTAATTTGAACTTGGGACATAAAGATGGACAAAATTGCACTAAGCATTTTACTCAGCATGGTTAAGATTCTACTAGCTTTCCACCTTATATTGTATTATAGGCAGCGGGAGCAGTTATAACATAACAGCGCTCTGCTTGTCTATAGTTGTGAACTGCACCAATTTTACTGTATATCGGATATGTGAATTCAACAGTACTTTTGATAGGTTAAAAAGAATCAATACTTTTTGATTATAGATCTATCTGCTCAATCATAACCAACTTCTTAGGGTTAGCAGTAAAATCATTAATGTATGTATACACTTTATTTGGGATTAACAAAGCCATTAATAGATTCACATAAAGAGGAATCTCAACATGAGAACATTGGTACTCATCTCCATTTGGATGAGAATACACAAAGTTACACATGACAGCATGGGATTTGAGGATAAATAAATATACAGATCATGGGAGACTTGATAATCTATAGAAGATTACTCGGTACATGAAACTATTGGGAGCCTTGTTAATTCACAAATAAAGAATATTTATTTATCAATGTGGTATACAGCACCCATTCTCACTGTTCAACATTAGTGTGTGAGTGTGTGTGTGTATATATATATATATATATTATCATCATCATCATCATCGTTTAACGTCCACTTTCCATGCTGGCATGGGTTGGATGGTTCGACTGGGGTCTGGGAAGCGAGGAGGCTGCACCAGGCCCCGATCTAATCTGGCAGTGTTTCTACAGCTGGATGCCCTTCCTAATGCCAACCACTCTGAGAGTGTAGTGGGTGCTTTTTATGTGCCACTGGCATAGGGAGCAGAGGAGCTGGCATCAGCCACGTTCGGATGGTGCTTTTTATGTGCTACCGGCACAAGACTCACAACTACAATTTACATTTGATTTGGTTTTGATTTTGCTGATGTTAAGGAAGTACCCAAGAGTAACCAAAAATGTTCTCTGTGGGACAAGACCATTGTAGTTCAGGCTTCCACCACTAGAATCCACTTAATGTGATCCTTAGGCATCAGTCTGCCAACCAGTGGCATCAGGTGGAATCATACTGCCACATGGTGGATCTTTGTTTTGTAGTGCTTCGCTGTTCATCAATTTTGCAATGACTGAAATGAAGGAACAGCATGCTACCATGAAAATCTGTTTTATGCTGGGGAAAACGACAGCCGAAACAGTTGTCACGTTTCAAACAGTTTACAAGGACACTACCATGAGCAAAACGTAAGTTTACAAGAGGTTTTCATGCTTTAGGAATGGTCACTTGTTGCTTGAAGACCAACCTTGTTTAGGGTGACCATTGACCTCCCAAACGAATGAAAACATCAGGAAAATTCACAAACTGATCATGGAGGACCATCACCAAACAATTGACAAATTTATCGATATGACTTTTGTTTCCTGGAGCACCAGCCAACGAATTTTGAGCGAGGAATTGAAAATGAAAAAAAGTTGCAGCAAAATTTGTGCCTCACTTACTCATGGAAGATCAAAAGCAGTCATGACTGAATGTATGTTGTGAACTGAAAGAACAGTTGGAAATTGATCCAGACATTTTTTTTCAAAGGTAATCACTGCTGACAAAAGCTGGTACTACGGAATTTGTAGACATGGAAGAGGTGAAGAAAAAAAAACAATGGAGGTGTTAAAAGGAATCACTTCACAAGAGTTCTGGGACTGCTTCAAACAGTGGAAAACGCATCTGGACTGATGTATTGCTTCAAATGGATGATACTTTGAAGACGATAAAAGTGTAAATGTGTAAAACTAAGTGAATAAAATAATATTGCAAAATTCTGGTTTCTTTTGGGTATCTCCTCATATATATATATACATATGGTGAAAGCGCATAGCTCAGTGGTTAGAGCATTGACCTCACAATCATGAGGTAGTGAGTTCGATTCCCAGACCAGGCTGTGTGTTGTGTTCTTGAGTAAGACACTTTATTTCACATTGCTCCAGTTCACTCAGCTGTAGAAATGAGTTGTGACATCACAGGTGCCATGCTGTATCAGCCCCTTTGCCTTTCCCTCGGATAACATCAGTGGTGTGGAGAGGGAAGACTGGTATGCATAAATAACTACTGGTCCTCCATAAACAACCTTGGCCAGACTTGTGCCTAGGTAGGGAACTTTCTAGGTGCAATCCCACGGTCATTCATGACCGACAGGGGTCCTTATATTATTATCATCATTGTTTTGATGTTTTAATGTCCACTTTTCCCTGATTGCATGGATTGGACGGAGTTTATAGGAAGATATTTTACAGCTAGATACCCTTCCTGTTACCAATCTCTCACCTGTTTCCAAGCAATGCAATATTTCCTCACAGCCAGACTAGTTTTCATAGAAGATTGGAAATGAAGGATACCACTTGCATAACAATAACACTTATTTACAGCTACCATATGATTTCAAGGCAAGGAGATGCTAACACGCTCACATGCATGCATGTATACACACACACTTGCACACATATATGACAGGCTTCTTTCAGTTTCTGTTAATTAAATCCACTCACAAGGTTTTGGTTGACCTGGAGCAATAGTAGAAGGTACTTGTCCAAGATTCCATGCAGCAGGACTGAACCCATAACCATGTTGTTGGGAAGTGAATTTCTTAACCATACATTCATGTATATATCTATCTGCCTGCCTACATACTTATCTATCTATCTATCTATCTGTCTGTCTATTGATCTATTTATCTGCCTGCCTACATACTTACCTACCTACCTATCTACCTAACTACCTACCTATCTGTCTGTCTGTCTATTGATCTATTTATCTGCCTGCCTGCCTGCCTAACTACCTACCTACCCATCCATCCATCTAGACACATGCATACACACAAAGGTTCACGTTCAAAATGGTGCATCTTATGTGCCACCCGCACAAGCGCCAGTCCAGGGGCACTGGCAACGATCTCACTTGGCTTGCCGGGTCTTCTCACGCACAGCACATTTCCAAAGGTGACTGAGACCTTTGGAAATATGCCCCTGGACTGTCTCTTGTGCGGGTGGCACATAAGATGCACCATTTTGAGCGTGGCCGTTGCCAGTACCGCCTGACTGGCCTTCGTAGGATTTTCAAGCGAGATCGTTGCCAGTGCCCCTGGACTGGCTCTTGTGTGGGTGGCACATAAAATACACCATTTTGAGCATGGTCATTGCCAGTACCGCCTGACTGGCCTTCGTGCTGGTGACACATAAAAGCACCCACTACACTCTCGGAGTGGTTGGCGTTAGGAAGGGCATCCAGCTGTAAAAATTCTGCCAAATCAGATTGGAGCCTGGTGTTGCCATCTGGTTTCACCAGTCCTCAGTCAAATCGTCCAACCCATGCTAGCATGGAAAGCGGACGTTAAACAATGATGATGATGATGATGATGACAGATCTTTCAAATTGCACATGTTAGTAGAATACCTCTTCCTCTATTCATAAGTGCCACTATCCAACATAATCTGCATCACAAATGATGCATTTGTTCCATTAATAAATCCAACACCTGAATTCTTTTTGAAAATATTCAGGTGTGCACTGCAGGACTCAACTTATTCATGACCTTCAACCGTCTATGTCATCAAATCATTGTCTTTGAAGACTGGGGACAGTTCAACTGGACAGGTGGTTAGAGCACCTTTCTGTGTTGATTGCTGGCTCTTGGTGACATAGTGTGGCACCATTCCATGGCCTGAATCTTCATTTGCAGATCATAAAGAATTACCCATGCTTCATTTCCTTTGCACTATGTTGGAGTAAAAAAAAAAAAAACATGTTTTCATTGGCAACAAACACTTTCAGCAGATCAAAGGAACCTTCTATTTTTCTCTCCTCAAAACAGATGTCAGCTGCCAAAGAACTCATTTTGCACATAATTTCTAATATCCAAATTCTTTCACCATCTTTTGTAATGCATTGTAACCATACTCTAGTTGTGAATCAAGCTCACAGACTGTGACTTGCCAGTCCGCATGATCCACTTCATTCACCCATCAGTGAAAGTCAGTGGACACAGTTGATAGTTTTCCACTGTGTGATTTGTCTTCAAAGCTGGTTTCCCTTTTTCCATCTTTTTCATCCATCTGTGCACATTGCTTTTGTTAAAGGTGTTATCTCCTCAACAGCAACCTGTAGCTTACTGTGGACGAGAGACATGGGGCAGTTTGCAGCCCTTATTCATCAAGAATTCAATAATGGCACTTGGCTTCCGTTTTGAACTTATTACTTGCCTGGGGCATCCAGCTGTAGAAACCATGCCAAAACAGAGAATGGAGCCTAGTGTGGTTCCTGGCCCTTTGCTGGTTCCTGTCAAACTGTCCAACCCATGCCAACATGAAAAACAGACGTTAACCTTTTAACATTCAGATTACTCTATCAAATGTAATATTTACATTATTTTGAATTACTCATGCATGGTCTTGTAGCTTTATGATTTCAATGATGTGACTCTTTACTTTAGAAATGATATTGTAGGGTAGGTGTAAGAGGCCAGATCTGGCTAGCTTGAGCATAAACAGGGAAAATATGTAGGCCAGATAAGGGTGGCTTAAATACTAAAGGATTAAATGATGATGAAGAGTTATTCTACCAACATGGTACAATGGTTAGAGTCAGGCTCACAATCATGAGGTAGTGAGTTCAATTCTCAGACTGGGCTGTATGCTATATTCTTGAGCAAGACACTTTATTTCACGTTGCTCCAGTTCACTCAGCTGTAGAAATGAGTTGTGATGTCATTGGTGCCAAGCTGTATTGGCCTTTATCTTTCCCTTGGATAACATCAGTGGCATGGAAAGGAGAAGGCTTGTATGCGTGGCTGACTGCTGGTCTTTCATAAACAATCTTGCCCAGATTTGTGCCTTGGAGGGGAATTCTCTAGGTGCAATTCCATGGTCATTCATGACCAAAGGGGGGTCTCTATCCTGTCATTTAATGAAAGTCTTATGCCCACTCCTGCGTTACTTTCATAAATATGGTTTTAGTGAATGAAACACAGAGTAATATTATAAATTAAGAACAATATGGTGGGGATGAAATACTCAAGGATTCTTGGTGCATGAAAGACATAGTTAAGAGAGGGTTAACACTCTCTTAATGTAGGGGGTCACAATTTAGCCCTTTAGCATTTAAACTGGCCATATCTGGCTCAAATATTCTACCTGTTTTATGTTCAGACTGTCGAGATCTGGCCTCTCACACCTACCTTGCAATGTTAAACTAAGAACAAACAGTCAGATCATTGAAATCTCAAAGCTACAAGATAATGTACGATTAATTCAAAACAATGTTAATAGATAAGCATTGCATTTGACAGAATAATCTGTGAATGCAAAAGGGATCATGTAATGCTGCTAGGGACAATGTCAGCATCATCATTATCATCATTATTTTAATGTCCACTTTTCCATACTTGCATGCGTCAGATGGAGGTTGTGGCAGATTTCTAGGTCAGATGCCCTTCGTGGTGCCAACTTTCAACTTGATTCGAAGCAAGGTAATATTCCCCTATAACTAGACCTGTTTCCACAGAATATTGGAAATAAATGACATTGTTTGTATGGCAGTGTCAATCATTTTACAACTATTATCTAATATCAGGAGAGACACAAACAAACACACACATATACATACATATATAGAAGTTGTTGACTGGTTTAAAACAATTAGAAATAAGAATAAAGCAAAATTTACACAATCTAATATTGTAGATTTCTATGCATCTATTTCTAGAAAACTTCTAGATAAAGCCCTCACTTTCGCAAGCGATTTTACAGAGATTAGTGAACAAGATAAGGATACAATCTTCCCTGCTAGAAAGACCTTACACTTCAATGAGAACGCAAAGTGGGTCAAGACAGCAGACTCAGAGGGTTCTTTTGATGTGAGCATGGGGTCATATGATGGAACAGGCATATGCGATCTCATTGGGCTATTCCTGCTTGACACGTTAGGGAAAGCTTTTCCTGGTGTATATTTCACTATTTATAAGGATGATGCTCTGGCTTTAACTATGAATATCAATGGACCAGCGCAAGATCAGTTTGGGAAGGATAATATCCATCTTATGAAAACATTCGATATTAGCATAACAATAGATGCTGACTTGACGGTTGTCAATTTCCTTGATGTATCTTTAGATTTACAAAAGAATATTTACTAACCCTATAGAAAGCCCAACGATAGACTCAATTACATTAATGTAGGTTCCTGTAACCCCCACCCTCATAGTGTTTAAGAATTTAGTTAATATTTGTAGAATTTCTAGCCCCTCCTCCATTATAAACATATTTAATAATGCTGTCCCAATATATAACAATGCCCTTAAAGCTAGTGGATTTAAAGAGGAAATAGACTACACACTTACTGTTAGGCCAGAAATAAAGAAAAGAAAACATAGACACAGGAAAATTATCTGGTTCACACACCCCTTACTCCCCTGAAGTGACCCTTAATAAAGGTAAATATTTCTTGTCGTTTATAGATAGACATTTTCCAATGCATCATAAATATAGGAAACTCTTTAATAGGAAAAACCTAAAAATTAGTTTTAGTTCAACCCCAAACTTTAAAAACATAATTACACACAATGCAAAACAGTAACACGGAGCCAGCTGTTCCTGCAGGGATAAAGACTTGTGTCCGCTAAATGGAGCCTGTATGACCGAAGACATTATTTATGAAGCCATCATAAATTCTATGAATGCTAATAACACAGATTCATCCAAGAGATATGTGGGTCTCTCACAGAGGGAAATTTCAAAGTAAGGTTCAACAATCACACCTTAAGCTTCAGACACTGGAATAAATGAAAAACTACTAAATTATCCAGTTATATATGGTTCTTAAAAGAACAAGGTGTCAGCTATAGGATTTACTGGAAGATCTTAGCCAAGTATAAACCTTATACCAACAATTGTGGCAAGTGCGGTCTTTGTAATATGGAAAGATGGCTCTTCTGCAAAAGTTCCTTGGACCACTCTACATGTCTAAATTCAAGAACTAAACTCTTTGGATCATGTCCACATGTGACAAAATACCTGTTATGGTTTAGGGACCCACAAGATCATGGCTAGAATCCACATTTTTACTCTGTTCCTGCACAAGACTCCCATATGTCTTAACTTTCTTTTAAATTTTTATATATATTTTTTCATTGTTTCTCTTTTTCCTTTTTAATTGTGTGAATGTGTACATGTGAGAGTACACGTACATATATGTATATATTTTATATGTATATGTGTGTGCATGCGTACATGTGTGTATGTGTATATGTATGTATATGAGTGTAAGACTGTGTCTGGTGCATAAGTGCGACTTTCATGCGCACATCTCCTTCATTTATACGGACATACATGTTTGTATATGTGCGGGTGTAACTTCCCTTTTATTCAACAGTTTTTCATAGTATCTGTTGCCATTAATCGCCAACGAGAATGCATCGTAGCTCTCCGCTCCGACATGCAAAACTCAGAGTACTATAATGACAACCTTTTACAGTTTGTTCTGAATTATAACATATATAAATAATCCTCTATTTATCTAATATATATATATATATATATATATATATATATATACCAGAGTAAGCACATAAATGTGCAACAAGGTGGTAAAAAGAGTACTCAAATACCAGAGGTAGAGTAATATGCATGAACGGGAATGTGAAAATCTGAGTAACACTTTTTTGTTATATTTCTGCTGCTTTTAAATAAAGTATATATATATATATATATATATTTATATATATGTGTGTGTGTGTGTCCATCTGCGTAATGTCCAGCCAATAAGCTAAGAAATTCTCTCACGTTTTAATCATTCATCATTCATCTATTTAACTTGTATTACTAACTTGCTAAACAATCCTGAGTTATATTAACTTCCTAAGCTTAATGTGAAGCTACCCTGTACTCCCATTTCTTTTTCTTGGGATGCACCCACCCTTTCCCGCCCTCACCACCAATACCAGAAATCCCTTCTCCTCTATATCGGTAACCTCCTCTCTTTACTCTGAAATCTCTTCCCTCTTCCCTCATACTGTAAACTCCCACAAGGCTCTCCCTCATTCCCACACCAGATCTACATACCTCCATCCCTCCCTCCCTTCCAAACCAACTTCTCACCCCTCCCTCTCTCTCTTTTTTTTTTTCTCTCTCTATATATATATATATGTATATAGATATATATATGCGCGTGCATATGCATATGTATGTGTATATATAAATGTGTGTGTGTGTATATATATATGTGTGTGTATGTATGTATGTATATATATATATATATGTGTGTGTGTGTGTGTGTGTGTGTGTGTGTGAAGGGACTAAAACCAAACAGCAGCCCATTTATTTACTTAATTTTACATCGGTATATTTATATCTATATTTGCCGCTGCAGTAATGCTTATATTTACAGTGCTTGCCTTACTCTCGCTCCCCAGTAGAGGCAACAATTTTAACTTGTTTGAATGATGATAGGTTAAGAGCGAGAGCAACTGTTATGATATGTCTGGTATCAAACGATCATGGAAAGCTCCTTTTTGGGTGCTGAATAACATCTCTCCTTCCCATGCTCCCTCCCACATCCCTTTCCAAGTTTTCAGAGTTGGCACACTGAAATGTAGATCTAACGAGATTGTAGAGATGCTTGAACGGAGGTGTGTTGATGTGTGTTGTATCCATGAGGTTAGATGGAGAGGAGCTTCAGTCAGATTCCTCACAGGCAAGACACATAGGTACAAAATCTTGTGGGAAGGTAACAGTAACGGAGTGGGTGGTGTGGGCATACTTCTTGCTGAGAAATGGGTGGATAATGTTATGGAGGTAGTCAGAGTGGATGATAGAGTACTTAAGCTCAGGCTAGTCTTGCAGAATAATATAGCTACAATTATATCTGTCTATGCTACACAAGCGGGCCTACTAAATGAACAGAAGGACCACTTTTATGATGCTCTTCTGCAGGCTACCGTCAAGATGAGTGACAATGATCTCATCTTTGTGGCTGGAGATTTTAATGGGCCTGTCGGACAGCAGCCTGGTATCTTCCATGGTGTTCCTGGGGGCCATAGAATGGGTTCTCAAAACAAAGAGAGAACAAGGCTACTGGAGTTCTGCAATGCAAGTAACCTATTGATCTGCAACATCAACTTCAGGAAATCAACCAGCCACTTGATAGCCTATCAATCAGGTGACTCTGTAAGCCAGATTGACTTCATTCACACCAGACAGCGGGATGCATGGTTGCTCTTAAATACAAAGACCCTCCCTGGTGAAGAATGTACCTCCCAACATAGACTAGTCATTAGCGACTTTAGATTCCAGGCCAGAAGGATGCCCAGAAGCAGATCAATCTGGAAAAGAAGGATTTGGAAGCTTAAGGACCCTTCAAATGGTCAGAGATTTAGGGACATCCTAATTGAGAAATTTGATGATAGGGAGGAGCAGCTACAAACTTGTGGTTTAGAGGGCAACTGGAAATTCCTGCAGGATAGCTTGCCGAGTACCAAAGTCCCTTCCATTTATATACATATATGTATATTTATATAGATTCATTTCTATATATTTATATATATAATAGTACATTTATATATATTTATTTATATAATAGTACATTTATATATATTTATTTATATATATATTTATATATATATATATATATATATATATATATATATATATATATATATACATATATACATATATATATATATATATATATATATATATATATATATATATATAGATAGATAGATAGATATACATATAATACATACATACATACATACATACAATGAGCTTCTTTCAGTTACTCTCTACCAAAACCACTCACAAGACTTTGGTTGGCCGAGGGCTACAGTAGAAGACATTTAGTCAAGGTGCCAAGCAGTGGCACTGAACCCAGACAGCAAACTCCTTACTGCAAATTCATATCCATACCTACAATTAACCAAAATTATATTTTCTTTTGTCTGTTGATTGAAATTCAAGAACACCAATCCTATAGATGCTAACAATGGTTCACTTTCAGAACTAGGTGACCTTATCAATACCATCAATACAATTCCCTTCTTCCTACATTCTCCATGTTTCCCCCATTGATTAATTGATTCCACGGCCAAAACTCTACATCTGACGTCCTGTTTTCTAAGGCTTCTGCTGGTGATTCTTATTAAGTTTAATCCAGTTTTTCTCAACCATTTTCTGCCTATGGACCCCTTTCATCCCTATTGTACTCTACTGGAACCCTCATAGCCATTCAATGTTTAAAAAATCCTATTATATTTTTATAATTAAATATTAATTGAGAATTGTATAAAAGAAAAATTGTTAAAAAATTTTGTGCATTCTAAAAGAATAACCTGTTTATTGCACATAAATTCTAACGACAAAATCTTACGTGGACCCTCAAGTGTTCTACAAACCCCTAATGATAATATGGATCCCAGTGGAGAACCATTGGTCAGATCCACTGTTTCAGAGTTACCCAGCTTGGTTAGACCTGCCAGTGGATAAAATTGTTGCTTTAACTCTTTGGGTTGTAGGGATAATATAAACTCTAGTAACGACCAAGATAAAAAAGACCAAACTTGTTCCAAAGATGATAAGAATTACATTCAGCTTTTATCTTTTACTTGTTTCAGTCATTGGACTGTGGCCATGCTGGGGCACTACCTTGAAGGGTTTTAGTTGAACAAATCAATCCCACTATATCTTTTATCTTTTACTTGTTTCAGTCATTGGACTGTGGCCATGCTGGGGCACCACCTTGAAGGGTTTTAGTTGAACAAATCAATCCCAGTATATCTTTTATCTTTTACTTGTTTCAGTCATTGGACTGTGGCCATGCTGGGGCACCATCTTGAAGGGTTTTAGTTGAACAAATCAATCCCAGTATATCTTTTATCTTTTACTTGTTTCAGTCATTGGACTGTGGCCATGCTGGGGCACCACCTTGAAGGGTTTTAGTTGAACAAATCAATCCCAGTATATCTTTTATCTTTTACTTGTTTCAGTCATTGGACTGTGGCCATGCTGGGGCACCACCTTGAAGGGTTTTAGTTGAACAAATCAATCCCAGTATATCTTTTATCTTTTACTTGTTTCAGTCATTGTACTGTGGCCATGCTGGGGCACCACCTTGAAGGGTTTTAGTTGAACAAATCAATCCCAGTATATCTTTTATCTTTTACTTGTTTCAGTCATTGTACTGTGGCCATGCTGGGGCACCACCTTGAAGGGTTTTAGTTGAACAAATCAATCCCAGTATATCTTTTATCATTTACTTGTTTCAGTCATTGGACTGTGGCCATGCTGGGGCACCACCTTGAAGGGTTTTAGTTGAACAAATCAATCCCAGTATATCTTTTATCTTTTACTTGTTTCACTCATTCGACTGTGGCCATGCTGGGGCACCACCTTGGAGGGTTTTAGTTGAACAAATCAATCCCAATATATCTTTTATCTTTTACTTGTTTCAGTCATTGCACTGTGGCCATGCTGGGGCACCACCTGAAGGGTTTTAGTTGAACAAATCAATCCCAATATAACTTTTATCTTTTACTTGTTTCACTCATTGGATTGTGGCCATGCTGAGCACCACCTTGATGGGTTTTAGTTGAACAAATCAATCCCAGTATATCCTTTATCTTTTACTTGTTTCAGTCATTGGACTGTGGCCATGCTGGAGCACCACCTCGAAGGGTTTTAGTTGAACAAATCAATCCCAGTATATCTTTTATCTTTTACTTGTTTCAATCTTTGGACTATGGCCATGCTGGGGCACCACCTTGAAGGATTTTAGTTGAACAAATCAATACCAGTATATCTTTTATCTTTTACTTGTTTCAGTGACTGGACTGTGGCCATGCTGGGGCACCACCTTGAAGGGTTTTAGTTGAACAAATCAATACCAGTACTATTTTTTTTTGAAGTCTGGTATTTATTTAATTGGTTTTCTTTTGCTGAACTTCTAAGTTACAGGGGCATAAGCAAACCAATATCAGTTGTCAAGCTGTGGTCATGGAAAGAGACATGCACACACACACATAGAAGGGCTTCTTTCAGTTTCCATCTTCCAGAATTACTTGTAAGACTTTAGTTGGCCCAAGGCTAGGATGCTTGCCCAAGATGTCATGCAGTGGGTTGAACCCAGAACCATGTGGTTGGAAGCAAATTTCTTATCACATGGCCATGCCTGCACCTATGTAGAAAGGTGAGACATTGTCTTAACTTATTGCATTTTTAATTACTTTGAATTAAATTCAAAGTTATTAAAACTTTAATTCAGTTGGGGCATGAACCTGACCTTTAACAGTGAAAAGATAATCCTGAACATGTTTCAGCCTATATGACCTCACTAGCAAAATATACTATAACCACTTCCATACAAAGATAAAAGTTTGTTTTAGTTCTAATCATTGCTTAACACCAGGTCAATCCTGACTGAACATGCTAGCTAGGATTATCCTATGTTTTTAAGGAATATCTAAGACTACAATACCTAACATGTCCTTTCCTTTATGTTTAAAACAATATGCATATGATTTGAAGAAGATTTGGCAGCTATTTCTAACCACATAAAAGCTTTCTTCTTGACTCGCTTAATGCTTATTTTGCTGTATGATCTGTAAAATAGTAGTGTTTGCTATATTCCACCCTCTTTAATAGCTACTCATTTTATTTTAGAAATAATAGATTTTTAAAATCTCTCAGAGAGATTTATACAGTAGCAATATGATAAAGTGGTGGCATCTTATCAACTTAACCCATTACCTCCCATAATTCTATTAACTGGAATTCTTTTTTTATGAAACTTTGATTTCTAGCATAAAACAGCCTTAGAAACACGCTGGAATGATCAAAATAACATTTTAAATAGAAATAAGCTAGAAATTGGGTGAAAAATTAGCAAACCTCATTTGAATATCAGAGAAATATACCTAGTAGATATAGCAAAAAGGTTAGATATATGTAAATATTGACAAATAATTACGAAATTTGTAATTTTTAAGTGATCTCATATGAGATCACTGGTAGGTAATGGGTTAATGTAACAGTCACATGAAAGGGAAGAATGCTACTGCTATTTAGCCCTAGGGCAGCCCTAGGGCTAAATAGCAGTAGTATTCTTCCCTTTCATGGGACTGTCACATTAAGTTGAAAACATACCACCACTTTATCGTTTTTTTTTTTATATATATTTTCTAAGCAAAGGATTCACATTTGGAATATTTTAAATTACATAATTTGGTATCACGCAGTTTTGAGTTAAAACATTGCATTTCTTACTTCCTTGCCATTTATTTACTGTGTATGTTTATAGACTGTTTAACCCTTTTGTTATTATATTTCTGTAAAAATACACTGTCTTTGTTCCAGTTAATACCAAAAAAAAAAGTAAAATAACTTTGCTATTATTTACCTGGTCTTTTGGAACATAAATTAGCATGAAACTTTGATGGAAGGTTTTAATTTAGATCACTTTAAACCCTTTTAATAATTACCATGTTTCTGTTGAAATACACTGCTTTTGTTTCAATGATTCCTCTTGAAAATAATGAAGAATTTAGTAAAATAATTTTGTCATTATTAAGCTGGCATTTGAAATATTAATTAACAAGGAATTTAGATGGAAGAAGGTTTAAATTTAGAACACTCCAACTCTTTTGTTGTAATATCTGATGGAATACATTACTTTTGTTTCAATTAATCTTGATGGAAGATTTTAATTTAAATCACCTGAAAGCGGGAAGTTTGTATCATAAAATCAGGGACAGTCTACAGAGGGTTGGCACCAAAGGGTCAAAGCAATGAGCTCGAAAGATTATTCTGAAAATGAAGCTTTAGTTGTCCATGACGCCTATTTCCAGTCTCAGTCTCATTGAAGCAGACCATCTTTGGGAGCCAGTTACCTGGCATCTGAATCACATGACGAACCCAGTGGAGAAAACGACAAAAGATGCTGGTTTCAGCGCTAGAGATCCCTGCTCTCAGGAGGATTTCAGTATGAGACACCTTGTCTTTCATTTTATATGACGTTCCTCTTAATTGGTTGGGAAGAGATGGGTAAATAAATAGTATGAAATAATTAATTAACCAAAGCACCAATATTTTAATGAATGTCGATCTGGTGTTAAGCAACAACAATAACTCAAACATAGAATATTTTAAATATGATGTAGAAGCATACTTCAACTTGTGACATTTTGAGGTATGACTTTTTCGTGAATTCATGTAATTTTTTAAAAGAAATTAGTGGAAAAAAATAAACCGCATCTTCAGTTGATTTATCCGACTTTATATTCGTCTCGGCAAACATATTTAAAAGCATGAAAGCTAAAAAACATTAACATTTAAAAACAATTACTGAAGTATACAATCAAATAAAGTACATGTACAAATATGTACGTTGCTCCTGCATGACCGCAGTTAAATGACTGACACAAGTAAAAGAGTAAAACCGTTTATTAAAACAGACATAAGCAAATAAATTTATTAAAATGCTTTTATGTTTTGTCAATTTTTGAAGTAAGTTGTATGTCTTGGAACCAATTATTGATGTAATTTGAGACATGTCTGCATATTATGTATTCAATATGGTTGATGTCCATATGGAACCAGTTAGGCTGTACTTCCCTGAAGAGGTCAAATAAGGTTGAAATATATCCACCAGAGTTGTTACTGTACTATGTTAGCATGCACCCTTTGTTATTATTTATACACCCAACCCCAGTTTATAATATCACCAAGGTATTTTTGTGTTACCTGAGTAGCATTACAACTCCTAAGTTATAACTGAACCAAGTATTCCTTCACAAAAATCCAGTACATTATTTTAGGCAGTTGAAATCTGAAATCGAAATCGAACCGAATCCGACGACTGGCACCCATGCCAACCTCTCCTTCATTGAACACTAAACTCTGCTTGTGAAGACCTGATGGGGCAAGTGAAATTGGAATCGAAATCGTAATTGAACCATACTCGATGACTGGCACCTGTGCCAGTGGAGCACCAACAGCATTGTCCGAGGGTGTTCATGGCTTCTGTGCTAGTGGCTCGTAAATAGCACCATTTGAGCATAATTGTTACCGGCGTCACCTTCTAGCACTTGTGGTAGTGGCATGTTAGAAAATCATTCGAGCGAGGTCGTTGCCAGTGCCGCTGGACTGGCTCCCGTGCAGGTGGCACGTAAAAAACACCTTTTTGAGCATGGCCGTTGCCAGTACTGTGTGACTGGCCCTCATGCCAGTGGCACGTAAAAGCACCCACTACACTCTCGGAGTGGTTGGCGTTAGGAAGGGCATCCAGCTGTAGAAACTCTGCCAAATCAGATTGGAGCCTGGTGTAGCCATCCGGTTCACCAGTCCTCAGTCAAATTGTCTAACCCATGCCAGCATGGAAAGCGAACGTTAAACGATGATGATAATGATGATCACACCCTACTGTATTCTATTTTTAATTAATTTAAAATCAGGGATTCCCTCCCTTGCCTTTCTTGAACAGAATTAGTCATTATGATAAGTAATTGCTTCTCATTTCTATCTTTTATCTTTTACTTGCTTCAATCATTGGACAGCAGCCATGCTGGGGTAATGCCTTGTGGGCTTTTTAGTTGAACACAAATTGACCCCAGTACCTATTTTTTTTAAAGCCTGATGCTTAATCTATCAATCTCTTTTGCTGAACTGCTAATTTATGGGAATGTAAATGAAATAACACCAGTTATTAAGTGATAGTGGAGACCAACACAAGGACACATGCACATAGATCTATACACACACACAAGGTTTGCTTTGGTTTCCAAATCAACTCACAAACTTTTGGTCGGTCCAAGACAATAGTAGATGACACTTGCTTAAGGTGCCAAACAGTGGAATTGAATCCAGAACCATGTGGTTGGGAAGCAAACTTCTTACCATACAGCCAAGCCTGTAAAATTTTAATTAACATTTTTTGGTGTTAAGTATGTCAGCCCATGACCCTGGGTGACAATAATAAAATAACTCAGCCCCAAGTGACAATAATAAAACACCTGGATGTTATAATTCTCAAGTTGTAGCCCCACTTAGTGTTCATTCGCAAAACCCCTGTGTTTCTCCGGTCCTTTTGAAATCTGCAGTAATTGTTTGACTATGTTTCACTAACAAGATTTAATAAGGTTAAAACATGTCTAAGACTCAATACTCACTTCACCATATTTTAAACCTGAATTCCTGAGTTGCCTTGCATAATCTATCTATCTTATCTATCTATCTATCTATTTATCTTATCTATCTGTCTATCTATTTATCTTATCTATCTATCTATCTAGCTAGCTAGGTAGATAGATAGATAGATAGAGAGAGAGAGAGAGATTGACTGATGGATGGATAGATAGAGATAGATAGATAGATAGAGAGAGATTGACTGATGGATGGATAGATAGAGATAGATAGATAGATAGATAGAGAGAGAGAGATTGACTGATGGATGGATAGATAGAGATAGATAGATAGATAGATAGAGAGAGAGAGAGAGATTGACTGATGGATGGATAGATAGAGATAGATAGATAGATAGCCTGAGGGCACCCAGACTTGTTATAAAATGCTGAGTCATTTTCAAAAATATATACTGTTTATTGATCCATATATATACATATATATAATATATATATATATTTATATTTAGCAGAGGTAACAGAGTGACTCAAGGTCTGAGATTTTCGTGCGTCGCGAGCACACATACACACACACACACATACGCTTGAGTTTCTGTCTATTAAATCCTCTCACAAGTCTTTGGTAGGACTGACCGGGGGTTATAAGTAGAAGACACTTACCGCAAGGGTGCCAAGCAGTGGATCCGAACCCAAAGCCATGTGGATGGGAAGTAAATTTATTACCACACAGCCCATAACCTAATAGCAGTTATTAGCCTCCACACCCGACCACCCCTCACTACGATTGTTACATTAACAGATATCAACCATTTAAAACTACCCAGGTACACTACACTGAGTATGTTTAATACTCGCTTTGTGATAGGATTTTTCCATTAATTTCTCAAAGCGTTCCATCGATCAGTGATGTAGTATACTTAGGTTGCCTGGAGCAAGGCAAATATTGTTGGGACAAGCTATTTCCTTTTTTCTTCTTCTTTTATATGTTATTATCTCTACAGCATATATCTCAACTTACATTGGGAATTGGTTGCAACACATACGACTCTACTCGAAAAAAATACGTAACACGAAAAAACATTTAACGAAAAACAAAAGATTTGCTTATATTTGTTTTATAAATGGTTTGTATTTATTTTCACATGTATTTTATATGATTTTCCATTTTATATGATTTTCCATATTGGTTTTTAATAGGTGTTTTTTTTTTAATGAGCTTTTCAAATATGTTCGTTGAGCTCGACAACGGAAAGTCGGAAAATCCGACAGAATTAGCAGTTTGTTTTATTTGTTTGTTTTCATGTATTTCTTTAAAAAAAAAAAAGCGACGTAACGTCGAAATAGAAACAATTCCAAACGACGTAAGTTTCCAGTGACAATTCCCTTAATCCAGTGACAATCCCCTTAATCCCAGAGTAACGACGGAGTAAGGTGACCGAACCACTACGGCAGGAACTGATTTCAGCCACTACATCACATACAATAAAGGAAGAAACCGGTGAACGTGCGAAAACAAAAAAAAGGTGGAAGTATAATAGATCGATAGAAAGAAAAACTGAAATAGACAGAATGTGAGAGAAAGAAAAATGTAAAAAAAAAAAACGAAACAAACTGAATGGATTAATGCTTTATCTACAGAGTGTGTGAAGGGGGCTGGGGTTAGTTTTCGGATTTTATTTTGCGAAATGGAATAAAAAAGAAAAGGAAAAGAGAGAGAGAGAGAGAGAGAGAGAGAGAGAGAGTAGAAGAAAGAAGAGATTCAGTTTTAAATATGTATTTTACAAAAAGTTGCTGAAGTGAGAGCGAGAGAAAGAAATAGAAAACGAAACTCGGTTTTAAGTCTCAGATTTGCAAAGGAAGAATGAGAGAAAAAGTGTAACAAGCAACGAAGTATAGTGTGTGAGAGAAGGAGAACTCACCAATTTAGGCTTATATTTTGCGAACTCCAAAGCTATTTGCCGGCCTAGTCCTTTTCCACCACCCGTAATAAGTATAATATCATTCTCAATAGCTTTCAGACTGGTGGGGAGTAAAGCTCTTCGGAATAATATAAAAACCACTTTAACAGCTAAAAACCAGGAACCAATAATAAAATAGGCAACATTAATAGCTGTCGTTCCAGCTAACAATATAAACTGTAGCATTGTCTTCTTTTTTTCTTTTTTCTTTTTCAAAAAAGAGAAGCAAAACTATTAATGTATGGAGTCAATCGCTGTCATTATTTCTAGAGTCCAAAGATTGGAACCAACAAGTTTAATATAAGATGGCAGTAGAAGTAACTATCTGGTTGTTTCCCTTGTTTGCTTCGAGCGGTTTTACAGCTATCCCACTCACTAGGAAATTTGTATTATGGTCCTACTTAAAGGCGAGGGACAATACCTGGCTAGCAGACGAAACAATCGCCTGCAAATGGAATTGGTAACCGCCCACACACACACAGAAACATGCTCATGTTCTCATTTATATTTATATCCTTTTTTTTCTTTTTTCTTTTTTTGTTTTTTACTTGTTTCAGTCATTTGACTGCGACCGTGCTGGAGCACCACCTTGAAGGGTTTTAGTGAAGCAAATCGATTCCCAGGACTTTTTTTTTTTAAAACCCTAGTACTTATTTGATTGTTTCTTTTGCCGAACCGCTAATTTACGGGGACGTAAACACACAAACATCTGTTGTCAAGTGACGGTGGGGTGGGGGGACAAACGCGAACAC